>NW_017095124.1:0-1552 GCF_001483705.2 Eufriesea mexicana
ATGATTTCAGACGATAGATGTTCGTTCATAGTGGATAATGGAGTTTTCAAATTCCGATCATTGAAGGTGTTGATGAGTTACAGTGAGCTTTTGATCCATGATTTCAGACTATAGGTATCATGATGGGTCGTTCAAAGATTTCTGTCAATGGTCTGTCCAGTCTTTGAGTTATTATGATAGATTGCGTTTGAGTTATTATGTTCTTCTGACTGATTTTTTTAGTCCCAAATTTTGGAAATTAAATTCGAGCAAATTTAGTGTTACATCGTTTTATTTTCCTGAGTATACCACAGCATGCAATTAAAACCTGAAAGAAACAATTACTCATCTAAAAATCAATATTTCAGTTAATATTATAAATTACTAACAGTAATAAAAATTTTGTTCAATTTTTGAGTATCTATTTATATTAATCAATCACTTCAAAGAATTTTAAAATATAAATCCTATGTTAAAAGGTGTGAGTACCTATTTAAATATGCCAATTAGTACTTAATTTTCGAATATGATACTTCTAAAGAAATGGAAAATATGATAAAAATAATTGTCTAAATAAAATTCAACACTTAAATCATCTTATCCTATCGTGGGGGGCCTTTCAATCATCCAATACTGAATCGTCACAAGCACATAATTAGAAAAGTCTGAATTCCAAATATAATTTTCCCCATTTTTAACAGCAATTAATATCCTTTTCTAAAAATTTATTTTATTATTTATTAAAATTTATATATTCACAAAAATGTGAAAGAAAAGAAATATTTTCTTGAATAGGATATTTTTCTCAAATTTTCTACATGCTCTATTAAATCAAAACAAAAACCATCATTAAACACAATACAACTATCAAAAGATATTCTACCTGTGCCAAAAAATAAATTAAAATACATATAATACAAATACTCGTTGATACACTAGATCAAAATGAACGAATTTGAATTCATTGTTATGAGAAGAATAATCAAGTGACATTTCAGGGGAATTACATACCGTATTTGTATTTTTATCGCCTGGCTAGAGTCGATTTGTTTAATCCGGTTTGCTCGTGATCGCTGATTTATCGTTGCTCCCGTGGGGAATTCACAATTTCTCGATTAATCGTTTATTTTTCTCAGCTCGGTTGCAACTTGTTTCGCAAAAATGGTACAACTTCGCGACCGATTCGTCACGTTTGTAAGCTTCCCGTCGCCAGTTTAATAGCGACACTGCGCGTAATACTTCTCATTCTTTTTAATCGGGCGACACGATAACGATTGTGCAATTTCGACGAGATTGTAGTAATGTTGCAACATCGTGGTAGTACTTTGTTTGTGTTATTATCTCATTATCAGATAATACGTGACTGGCTAGGTCATCGGTCTTTTAAAATTCTTCGCTTCCATATCGGAAATGGATTTTTCGTCGCGAGTCGAAAATAAATATTACCCCCGGCTATCATTATCGAGTGCATTTCCCGCGAGCAGCATAGTTGACTCACGAGACATAGCAGTTGGTTTTATTTTACCAATTTTTGTTCGTTTCTTATAATATTTCTATATTTTAACTATGATTC
>NW_017095125.1:0-1547 GCF_001483705.2 Eufriesea mexicana
ATCCCAACGAACATCTATTTCATTACCGGATCGGGTTGGAACTTGAAAATTTCGCTGCCTGTATAACAGCAAGGCCCTGACGTATCATAGAGCGCGGAGGAAGCGTAAGACCGGCAAAAAGCTGAGGCACGTTCTCCGAGATATCGACCCAGACCAGCTGGCACGACTATTCCTTTGAGAACCGATGCCACGAAATAGACGAGGCTAAGTGGGCGCGAGATAAATTGAGAATAATACCTCCCCTATTCCGTGCACCTTCTTGCCACGTGCCGTTTTTACGAGATCGGCCCTCCGCCATGATCCTTCGACACCGCCCGCTTCCGTAACATCTGCTCGGCCCGATTATTCTCCGACATTTTTCACTCTACAGAGTGTAAGAGAATTATTCGTCACGATCGGTTAATTGTCGAGATTCTTTAAATTATGAAATTATTTTTCACCACTGCAGCCTGATTGAATCGGTGTCTTAGGATCGGTGAAGGTATTTCGAACAAGCAGCAACAATCCATGTGTATAATTTTCACAGTGAAATTGTTTTTATTGTTTTATTTAGTCGAATTTAGTTTGTTATGGTGAGAATTGCGGATGAAAATTGGACACTGATATCTTCTACGTCTTTTAACAGTTAACCCTTTGCGCTGGACGACTTTTTGGCTAAAGACGAGTACGAGTTGAAAAATTTTCTGTTTTAAAGCTGATGATATTTTTTGAACAGTAAGTAAGAAATTATATAATAATTAACACGTAGAATTATTTAATTTCGATACCTCGCACATTGTTACGTTATTTTAAATTTGATATATTAATTAATGTCGAGCTTCGAAATTTTATCAAATGTCGACTGAAGGGCGCCTCTCGAGTGAAAGGGGGTTAACATATTGGTATATTTAGATAAAAATATTTAAATAATAAAAACAACTAGTAATAAATTATTTTAAACCAAATATTGATTGACACTTCCTAGAAAATTCTTCTCTCTCTCTCACTTTTGTTAACCGTTACATACCCATGTTTCCTCTTTGCCGATTCTGTTTGAACTTAACTGTTTTATTGTGGCACATTCTTCTAAACATTTTTTCAAACATCATTCATACTAAACTGCACTCGAACATATATTTATATCATCGCAAATGAGTTTCGCTTATTCAACCTCATTCGCATTCACACATATAAAACCAACACTCACAAGAATAATTAAATATCCTTGGTTAAATATTTTCTTTTTCTTTTAATACTGTATGAATGCTATTTACGATTCGTATCTTATTGTTATTAGTATGCGCATTTCCAAAAGCGAATTTTCAAATTCGATTTTCTCAATGACTAAACTTTAACCGAGGAAAAGTTGTTCTTTATTTTCCTTATATTTTTTTGACGAGGAACCACCTGCTGTATGGTTATGCATCTCTTTCGGAGACACCTTGTATATTACACGATCAGTTAATTATCAACAGTTTTTGAATTACAAAATTATTTTTCACCCTTACAACGTGACTCTACGTCTTAGGTTTGGTGAAGACTGTTTGGAAAAGTAGCAGTACGTGCAT
>NW_017095126.1:0-1529 GCF_001483705.2 Eufriesea mexicana
TCTGCGCCCTGCAGTGCTCTATTATGCCCTGCTTGGCTCTGGGGATGGCAGCAATATCTGTCCCGGCACTTTAGGTTGTGTCATTCTATGTTTGGGCATGTACCGTTGGTTTGTGTTGGGTATGGGTGGCTACAGCTTTCCCGACATACACTGCGGTTCTATGGATTTCTGCGATCAACTCTCCTCTAACACATTCTTCTTAGCTCTGGGAAGGACAGCAGTATTTCTCTCGGCACTTCAGGATGCGCTAGGTTTCGTTTGGTTACATTACGTTTGGCAGGAAAGGAGAGGATGGCTTTGACTTTTGTGCTATACACTGCTATTCGTTGGATTTCTACACCCTACGTTGATCCACTGTACACTGTTCGACTCTGGTGTGGCCAGAAATAGTGGTCTCGGGCCGTCATGTTTGGTTAGGTTACGTTTCGCTACGTTAAGTTATACTGGATTAGGTTTGGATAGATATGACTTTCGTGGTACACACTGATTTTCGGTCGAATTCCACGCTCTACTGTATTCTACCACATTCGGCTTGGCCCTGGGGAGTTCAGCGATAGCGGTCCCAGCGCGTTAGGTTAAAATATGTAACATATCGTTATGTTACGTTTGGGTAAGATGGGATGGGATATCATTCACTTTCGTGATATACACTTCTCTTCGGTGGATTTCTGCCGTCCACATTGATCTACTGTATTCCGCTGGACTAACGGGCGGGCAGCAATAGTGTCCGCGCACGATAGGTTGATCCATTTTCGGTTCGTTTAGGCTAGGAGTGGCTAAGTTTTGTTGGGATGCCCTTTACGTTTTGCTATACAAGGCCACTTGGTTTATGTTAGCGTCCGACATTGCAGTGATTTGCACCGCTTAGCCCCCTTGAGGCCAGCCGTAGTGGTCGTGGCACCACTGGTTGTGTTGCGTTGCGTTTGGTTATGTTACATTTGGTCAGGTTACTAAGTGTAGCACTGACTTATGCGCTATGCACTGCTATTCGGTGGATTTTGGCGCTCCACACAGCTCTAGTATGTTCTGCTTTGCTCTGTGCATGTCAGGAGTATTGGTCTAGGCACGCTAGGTTTAGTTATGTTTCGTTTGGTTATGTTATGTTTGGTTGGGTTCGGCTAGGATATCTTTGTCTTTTATACAATACACTGGATTTCCGGGGCTTTCTGCGCTCTGCTGTGATCTAGTGCTCGCTGCTTTGCTCTGGCGAGGCCAGAAATGCTGAAAGCGTCGCGTTAGTTTTTGTTTGGCTACGTTTGGTTATGCTACGATTGGTTAGGTTAGGATGGATAACTTCGACTTTTGTGCTCTACACTGACATTCGGTAGATTTCTGCGCTCCTCATTGCTCTACTATACTCTACTCGACTTTGGGGAGGCCAGAAATGGCGGCCACGGTACGATAGGTTGTGTTATGTTACGTTTGGTTATGATAGGTTAGGTTAGGTTTGGTTGGGATGGCTTCAACTATTGGGCTATGTACCTCTATTCAGTTATTTTTTGCGCACTACTGTGCTCTAATATGTTCTG
>NW_017095127.1:0-1562 GCF_001483705.2 Eufriesea mexicana
AGACAGGGAACGAATCGAGGGTGGAATCGACTCAACGAACGTGGCCCACTCGTCTTTGGTCGGCGTAATTTCTGCTCCTACTACTTCCGACGACTAATTCCGAGAGCTAATGTCCGGAGTTTTGACCCTCGCATTAAGCACGGTTTTTATCCGATGGCTGTCGGTATCGCGAATCAGCCGGCTCGATTATTAGGGGTCGCTCTTAATTAAGAACTCGCTTGACCGGCACGGGAAAGGCTCGACCATTTATCAGGCCTACGAAGCGTAACGGGGGTGCGGGCGGCGTTATTTTTGTACCATCCGGACGAGTCTCGGTTTCTCGAGGGTGACTCTGATGAGGTACCTTTCTCGAGGGTAACCGTGACGAGGGTGGAAACGTTAACGAACCACCTGTAAGAACTCTGCCTCGTGTTCAAGGTCTATTAAGGTCGCGGCGAGACATTCGAGGCAGCAACGCGCACAGAGTGTCGCCGATCTTTTTCCACGGCGTGGCCAACTCTGGGTCCCCTTTGTAGTCGATAGGAGTCGCGTTCTCCTCCATGATCTCCGCGAATATAGTCTCCTCGAGTCGCCATTAGCTCCGCCAGGTATTAATAGCCGACCGTAAAACACGATACCATCATCCCTCGTGCCAAATCCCTCGATGCATTACCCAGCGAGGGCGAGAGAGACAGAGAGATATATAGGTAGAGCGAGGGACCACAAAGGGTAGATCGAAGAGAATCTCTCCTATATCCATCCCGAAGTACTTTCTATCGATCTCCCTCTGGCGACCAAGCGGATTACCAAAAAATTTGTTCCCGTGGATATACCGTAGAAGAGGAGCAAACCGACGTCGACTTTGCGCGCACGAGGGAGAGAGAGAGGAAAAGGGAGAGACGGAGAGAGGAAGCGTAATTTAGGACTAGGGAAGGGTGTTCTCACGGATGGTGAACGCAGGAAACGCTACACGGACAGGGGATGAAAGCCCTTCGCCTTATCTCCGAGCGGATATGACACGCGGACGGGGTCGGGCACGCGACGGACAAAAGCGTGGGTGGTGCGGGAAGCATAAAGTCGGAGCGGAGGGCCCGTTGCGAGAATTTTACCACGTGTACACGTAAGACCGGAATATTGAGATGCCGGCAATCCTGCGAGATGGCGATGGTACACGGATTTAGCGGTGTGTTTAGCCGTTCCCGGGGCTCGTATCTCACAGTGGCTGGTCGAGCAATAAAACCCCGTGACGCTACGTATTCGCGTTCCCGCCCCGATAAGGGATGCAGTCGCTGGCGCCAGTTCGAACCCCGAGCTCGGAATTCTAAGCGGGCCGGTCGCGATGCTTAGCGATAAGGAGATTCGCTGTTTCGGTTTGATTAGCGCGTGCGTCGACGGGTGTAATGGATGACGCTGGCAGGTTCGAGGCGGATAAGATTCCCCGTTTCCGTTCCTCCCGAGAAGCTGCCCGCGGAACGCTCGTAAAGGACAAGCTACAGAGGACATTCCGACTGTCCACGGAACAGGCTCGCCACGCTGACGAATCACCGCGAGGAATTTTTTTAATATTAACACACTGCGAATGG
>NW_017095128.1:0-1563 GCF_001483705.2 Eufriesea mexicana
TTAGATTCGATGGCCCACTTTGGACTCAAGAGATGTTGGATCCGATGTCCCAATTTGGATCCGTCAAATAATCCAATTAGAGTCTAGGAAATGTAAAATCCAATAGTCCAATTTAATCTCAAGAAGTCTTGGATCCAGCTACTCAATTTGGATCCCAGAAATTGGTCTCTTTGATACTTGTCATAGTGATCAAGAATGCTTTACGAACACATAGAATTTCGCGAGTTTCGCAATACCAACCCTTGCCCTAGATTTCGATGAACGTAATTATGATAAAAATCTTAAACAAGAAAGACCACTCCTGAGAATTAAATTCAAATAACCCGACGTGACAGAAAAATTCGTGTCATAAACCTACCCCTGTACCTGTTGTTCAAACATACTCTGTTACTCTTTTATTATAGCGGTCTTTTTTACCAGCCTAATCATTGTTCGGTGCAATTATTTGCCGCCGGTCTGGCTTTAATAATCAACAAGATTGCAATGACACCATTGGTACATATATTCTAGATAATAGCTGGATATAAGAAACCGGAACATTAACCCAATCCGTCTGAGACGCGGGTGTCAGCACCTGTTCCCTATAAATCAATAGTTGCTCTATAACCAGAAAGTTAAATTCAAGGCGGCAAAATAGAACCGCATTCCTATCAACAAGGAGGCAATCGTCCTGCAATTTATAAGTGGTCAATAAGCGTAATTACTTATCAGTCGTGGAGTAAGGTCGACCTAGAAAACCGGACAATATTGGTCGCTCTAGAATCCTGATAGATCACGTCGATAGAGGTAAACATATACCTGCAATCTATAAGATAGATATATATGGAAATATACGTATTTATGAGAGAAACGTGCAAGAATCCTGTAACCATGCATATGCACGATCAACATATTTTCTTACGCGGTATACGTGAAAAAAGGAACACTTTAATGGCGTCATTATTGTTTGCTACGAGATATGACGTTGAGTTATGCGAGATAAGCCTGCCTTCAGCTTTGACTATCCAAGAATACACGTAGATCTGTGCACTTGAAAAATGGCCCAACAGCACGTGCTTGCCTAACTTACCGTATTGACGTCGGTGAATTTTGTAACTTACGTTATTGTACCAGTTTCCTTCCAATAGAAAATTAAACGAAGGTTATCTAATTGACTGCTTGCCATAAAGAGAGGGTAGTTGATCATCGCGATTGGCGAAACTTGATAATTCCTGTGAGCAAGGTTTCATAAGCGTCGAGAAGCTAATGCAAATTGATTTTGATGTTATTTATGGAGGAAATAGTTTCCACGTTTGGAAAAAATATTTTTATTTAAAAGTTAGTTTAATTCGATAAAATATTGCAAATTTTTGTTCAAATGTAGTAAAATATTTTTATTTCAAATCTATTTTAACTTAATAAAATATTAAAAAGTTATGTTAAATTTGGAAACAATATTTTTATTTAAAACTTATTTTAACCTGATAAGATAATACAAATTTTTGTAAAAATATAGTAAAATATTTTTATTTCAAATCTACTAAAACGTAATAAAATATTAAGAAGTTGTATTAAATTTAGAAA
>NW_017095129.1:0-1566 GCF_001483705.2 Eufriesea mexicana
CAGTCTCCTCAAAGAATCATTCGTCACTAATCAAGCAAGAACGACTTAACGACGATATACAGACATTTTTGTTCGTTTAAATGTCCACTTTGATCACTTCACCGCGTGATTTTCTAATATGCATATAATTAATTATTCCTGTCCTTTTTCCATCGATTTGACTGGTCGTGGTAGGTCTAGTGTTAAATTTAAGCTTCGTTTGTACTGGTCGATAGTTCTAACCGAGGAGAACAATAGTGTTTTATTATTTACTATGTAGTACGCGGAACATACCAGTGTTATGCATATCGAATCCAGGAAACGCTATTATTTCACTCGACTCATACTGTGGTATAAATAGTCCTCAACCCTTTGCACTGCGATTCAATTATGAAAAATTAGGTCATTTAATTCGGGTATATTGGGGTATTTAATTTTAATGTATACCAGTGTATACCTATTCCATTCGTGATAAAAATGCTGAAAAATTTGAGAAACTCTGCGAATTTTGTGCAAAGTCAGATTATAGTCGCGTGATTAGGGATACTAGGATTATAATCGCCAGATTTGACAGGAAGGACTCGTGACGAGTTAGAATAACGAGGACGTCTCATTACAAAAATCGTCAAAGGAATATTCAATTCGAAAGCACCTAATCTCGCTCATCTTCACTCGTGACACTCCTCGGATGATCAGCAGTCACTTAGACCAGGTGCAATCCTCGATCCTGATCCGATCTAGCGGTGATCAAGGTACCTTGTCTGATGCCCAAGAAAAAGTCGATGGAAACAAACGTTAGGCGCAGGCACGGAATTAGAAAGTGGCGAACGCTGTCAACGGGAGCTAATTATTTATAGTTGCACCTTGATAAATCAAGCTCGACGCGAACGTTGTGGGGCTCCCGAAAGAGAGACCCACCGCCACGTCGTCCGACGAAGATTGTTTTCAATCAAAAGAATCCGCCTGATTTACGACGTGATTACGATCCGCGAAATTTAAAGGATCCGCCGCTTTCTCCACCTCCTCCCGGCTCGGCGACGACCAGCGTGCCGGCTTTCGAGAGGAATTTTCATTCCGGTTATCGCTCGCGCCGGCTCCACTTATCGCCCGGTTGAAATTCTGCGCACAAGGCCACGCCCGGGCTGGATCTGGGACGAAAAACGTGCGCGAAAAAATTCCCCGTATCTTGGGAACCGACGTGTTCCTTGGGTCATGGTATATGGAATGGGAGCTGGAAGACGGGGTCACGCATGTATGGCGTATGCATGGTGTATGCATGGTGTGCAACGTGTTGGGCTGAGATATTGTTTGGTTTACAGGGATTGGATGTTCCTTGGTGAATTAATTTTAGCATTTTTTCGGTATTTAGAGATGGATATTGATATGTTTTATGGAATAATAAATGAAAGAGATGTTTTAGATTAGGCGAACACTGATATCAATTTTTTTGTTTAATTTTGGGTAATTTTAATTTTAATTTTATTTAAAGATTTTAAGATTCTCTAGCAATTGATTTATGAAGGAAAGGTGATACGGATTTTATTCTTTTTCTTTTTAATTTCTTTGATAGATGTCGATTTAATGATT
>NW_017095130.1:0-1560 GCF_001483705.2 Eufriesea mexicana
AACGTAACATAGCCAAACGTAATGTATCTCACACTAAAGTGACGAGACCATTATTCCTGGCCTCTTCATAGCCAAGCAGAGAATGTTAGTGCAATGTCGAGAGCAGAAATCCACCCTACAACAGTTTACGGCACGAAAGTCACAGCTATCCTATCCTAACCTAACCCAACGTAGTATAACCGAGCGTAACCTGACTACACATAACCGACCTACAATTCTATTGCTGACCTCCCCAGAGCAAAGCTGAATAAATTAGAGCACAGAAGATAAGAGACATCCGCGGCATTTCAGTGTATAGCACAAAGGTCGATGGTGTCCCACTCAACTCTGACCTAACCTAACCTAACAAAACTTTGGGTAACCCAACCTAAGGTGCTGAGGCCATAACTGCTGGCATCCGCAGAGACAAGCAGAACATATTAGAGCACAGCAGAGCGCAGAAATCCAACGGATAGCTGTGTATAACACGATAGTGGTAGCTATCATTGCCTAACCTAACCAAGCATGACATAGCCAAACGTAACCTAACACGACCTAACGTGCCTAGGCCACAATTGCTGACTTTCACAGGACCAACGGGCACACACTAGGGCACAGCAGAGAGCAGAAATCCGCCGCATTGCTGTGTAAAGCGCAAAAGTCAAAGGTATATTAACCTAACGTGACCTAACCAAACGTAACCAAGCGTAGCCTAACTCGACGCGGACTGCCGTGACCACAATAGCTGGCTCCCGCAGTGTCGAGCACAGTATATTACAGCTATGTGCAGCGCAGAAATACAACGAACAACTATGTACAGCGCAAAAGTACAAGCTACCCTCTCCTAAATTATCCAAACGTAATATAACCAAACGTATCGTAGCATAACCTAACGTGACGCAACCGCTATTGCTGTCCTCCCTGGAACCAACCGGAACATATTCCAGGAGGCTAGAATTCCATAGAATCGCAGTGTGCAGCAGAAAACCCGAATGTATACAAACCTCACCATAGCTAACGTAACCTAACCGAACGTAGCGTGTCACAGACTAACTTGACGAGACCACAATTACTGGCCTCCCCAGAGCCAAGCAAAATACTGTAGAGCACAGTAGAGAGCAGAAGTACACTAGATAACCATGTACACCACGAGAGTCGTAGCTATCCTAACATAACACGGACAAAAGTAACTAAACCAAACGTATTCTAACCCAACCTAATGTGACGGAACCGCTATTACTGGTCCCAGGGTCGAGCAGAGTATGGCAGAGCAATGCAGATCGTGGAAGTAACCGAAGCGCGGTGTGTAGCACAAAAGAGAAGTATGACCTGACCAAAACATAACACAACATGTTCTAGGTAAACGTAACATAACACAACAAAACGTACAGCGACCACTATTGTTGGCTTCCCCAGAGTCTATCGGAGTATAGTAGTGCACGCCGGAGCGGAGGAGTCCACCGAATTACAGTCTATGCCAAGAAAGTGATAGTTATGCAAACCTAACCGAAGCAACCGTAACCTAACCAACCGTAGCCTATCTCAGCCTAACGTGCTTAGACCACTATCGCTGACAACCCC
>NW_017095131.1:0-1565 GCF_001483705.2 Eufriesea mexicana
CACGTAGAATTATTTGATTTCAATACCTCGCACACCGTTACATTATCTGAAATTTGACATATTTATGAATACGGAGCTTCGAAATTTTATCAAATGGCGACTAAAGGGTGCCTCTCAAGCGCAGAGGGCTAAAATAAAAATTGTCAAAGAAAATTTCAGCTAATTCTAGAATCTTAAGTAGTGTTTTTCTGAATCCATAAAGTTTTATAACACGTTGACTGTTATCACATTGGTCACCCATGATTAGTAATCGGAATTTGTTTTCTCAGTGAGCTATAGTATTCATTAGTAACCAGCGTATCATAATTGTTTAAATTAATAAAATAAAATGAATATCGTTGATTAATTCGACAGTATTATGAAATAAATATGGCACTATTCAGTAACTGAAGATTTTAATGAAAACATGATACATTATACAAATACATTATACATGTACAAATATGATACAGTAAGAAATATAATGCAGTATATTAAAATGAAAATTTTTGTTAGTAGATACAATAAATTTTTTTATTTATTTTGTATGATGCAAGTCCACTTATTTATTATATTTAGAGTATATTTTTGCAGTATTCTTAGTCGTAGATTGTAAGAAAGTGTGCAGTATAAATTTACAAAAATTCTATCCGAGTAATTTTAATTATCCTTTGCAAGATATAAAATAAATAGAAAAATGAAGCAAAGAAAAAATTGAAACAAAAGAATCGTTTTCGAAAGGAAAGCTTCCTATCTGAAAAGCTACGTTTATGATTTTTGATATAACATGTATATTACAAATTTATAGTTTGATATTCTATAAATCTTTTATCGTTAAAAGAAAAGCAACGAAGAAACATAGGCAACTATTGCTGAATCCTGTCAACCCTTTGACTGATTGGTTCACGTTCTTCCCGTATCTTCGGAAAATACCTGTATCTTTCGTTTTGTATTACTTTCTTCTAAACTTTCTGAAAGGTCTATCGATCATCCTCAATCTTTCCTATCTCCCGAACTGAGACACGCGCGCGGGAAGATTCACCTAAAATCCGAAAACGTTTATCGAGTAACGTTTAGTCACCAGGCAACGCCCGGATCAAATACTGCCCGTAATGCATACCATTCTCGACAAAATGGGATGGGAATGTCGAATTCAGTTGCTCGATTCCCTTCCACTTAACTTCTTGTTCGATTTTTCGTGAAAGAGTTACGCCAGCGAAGCTTCGCTGGATCTGGTCGATGAAACGATGCTTACATCGTCGGAAGGGCCAAACGTAACAGCAAAAACTCTAGCAGTGGAAGGTAGCACTTCATCAAAAGCTGCCAACCGATGTGACGGCTCTACGGAAATTATTCGTTTGTCCGTGGGTCAAACGCGGAGAATCGAATAATTCCGGAATGGCATTAATCTTCCACTGCCAATTGGCTGTCTGAGATGGTGCCGGATGCTAGCAAATTTTTCATACCTTGAGCTCTGTTTTTTCGCAGCTCCTCGAATATTCTCCGCATTTTGGTAATATCCATTGGATCATCATGGATTCTTTATACGAAAACTATTTAGAATCTTGGTAAACTTGGTTATTCGA
>NW_017095132.1:0-1570 GCF_001483705.2 Eufriesea mexicana
TTGACCCAATTCCTCACCACGAGTCTCACACGATATCGTTAATAGACAAAGAAGTTAAAGATATAACCTCATCGAAATAATTTTGAGTAAAAGTAAAGAAGCATCCACATACTTTATACGGTATAATAATCTATTAACCGCTAAAATTTCTGAAATTAACGATAGCTCGATTTACACTGCAAGTAATTGTTCCATCCGGATAATTATTAGCCTCCTCGCCCAGGGATCACAAAATTCGCCGGAAAAATTCGAACAGTAAAATTTTCCACCTAAGGGAAGCAACTGGAACGAACAAACGAATCAAGATGGAACATCGGAACCTGCTATGGAACACGATATTCGATAAAAATGCCAGGCGGGAACCGCCCACCGAAGCGAATCGAAGCCGGCATGAGAAACTTCTCTTGGCCCCTTTTGTCTTCGCCAACTTCCTCAATGGACGACTCACTTCGAAACCCATAAAATCTTCCTACGTTCCCCCGTCGACGTTCACGAGCCGGTGTACAGGCTATAAGAAAGTTTCATACGACGATTAATATTTAATATTTCGTCCAGGGGCCAGTGTTCTCCATCGTGGTCTTAAACATGCCCTCGAAACTGCGGTTCGATCTTGCTTCCAGCTTCGATCTTCCCTTCCGAACCTCGCGTCTCTCGCTCTATCCCCCTCTCTCCTTCCTTCTCTGTCCTCCTCATTTACATGTAACCGTCCGCGCGTGCGCGAGAGCGAGAGGGCAACAACGCAGAAACGTGCAACCGGCGAACTGTTTCCGTGGCTGTGCAAAAGGGAGACCGTGATTCGCCGTGCAATAAATTCGGTGAACAAGAAGAAGAATAGGAAGGTAAGAACCACAGGGGGAAGAAAAGTGAGACAGGGAAGTAACCTGAAGGAACTGGCCTGTTACCACCACCTCTTCTTCTTCCTGCTCTTCTTCTTGCTTCGCAAGAGTTTGCTTCCTTGCTTGGAAGCTGGTCTTTCTCTTCTTCTACTTCCTCTTCTTCTTCTTCTTCTTAGTCTTCTTCTTGTATTTTCGCCCACCGTTGTTCCTCTTCTTGCCTCCCCTTTGTACGGTATGCATTATGCATGTGAACCAGCCTTCGTAATTTTACGTATCAGATCCAACGTCACGTTAGCTTAAAATCAATGCACCCAGCCTCGCAGCCTCCCTTTCTATTGGACCTGTGAACTCATCTTGGCATCTGATGTAAGTCAAGGGCAATCACGGAGGAACTTTACCGCACTTTCTTGCACGGACCATTTACATAACAACGTCACGAGCGAGGATGCACGATAGAATCGTCGTCGTTGCCGCAAAATTGTTTCGTCTACCGCGACGATGCTATCCTTTCCGCCATTCCTTTACGGCGTTTATGGCGTTTATGGCCAAGCACGAGTTTAAGTTCCTTGGTTTACGTCGCAAATAGGGACATTACGGATGACTAGTGGATCTTCCAAGTTCGGATCATCCATCGGGTTCCATTTTTCGAAAATTCGTGCAGACACACCGCGTTTATGACCAAACACGAGTTTAGGTTCCTTAGCTTAAGTGGCAAATAGGGATATTATGGATGA
>NW_017095133.1:0-1567 GCF_001483705.2 Eufriesea mexicana
GTTTACAGTTTGTTTTTGTTGGCAATAGCCGATTCGCGATTTCTTTTGGTATCCTACAGTATTTATTTTATTTTATATATTAGTATTATTTTGGTATTATTTTGAAATTAAATAATGATTTTTTAAATTATTATTGGGCACTGATTTGAATGTCTTTCTGTAATTGTTGAATATTTTAATGAATTTTTAATTTTCAATTTGCAATTTCAATCTTTATATTGCAATTTCATTCTTGGGATATTCTCTGTGTTCCTGGAAGTCCAATTCCTAACCTGGAATTGCTTTTCCACTCACGAAATTCGATAAAATACCAGTAATAATAGAATTAAAATAAATAAATATAATTTCTTAACTGTATATTCTTTCTATAAAAATGGCATCAATGATTTACTAATCATATAGTATGAGTCAGAACTGCAACTGCTTTTTGTACCTCTAGTAACAACCATATTCTACTGAAATCCTACATTTGTGAAACCATAAAGACCATAATACCTTCTATCCAGAAATTCAATGGTTACAATAATTTCAACAAATTTTCCTCATACATGATTTACCTATTTGCTAAGAAAATATAAATAGTATAAATACTCTTTATAATCGTATAGATTTTTTTATGGGTTTTTACAAACTTTCAAAAGATAATTACGGATGATTATTGATTGAAGCTATTCCTCCTGAACAAAGCATTTATAAGCATCTATAAATCTCTTCGGTGTTATATTATGTATAATTTGTTTGCTTTTCTTTTATACGTGAAATTTTATGCTAATGGACCACGATCCATTTATGAATAAAATAACAATAATAAATAACAATGTAAATAATAATATGAATAATAATATAAATAATATAAAGACAAAATACTTTTTCTTAAATAACTATCAAAGTTATCCAAATCTCGATAAGAAGAAACAGTTGACAGTTCCTTAAACCAAAGTAATTGATATTTTTCACCAATATTTTCGCCTCACCTGCAAAACTACACTTCCATCGTTATCATAGCTGGTAACACAGCTGTATCGCTATGCTCGGCCGACTCGTTTGTCATTTCGGCGGATCCAGGGCCCGATCGTGCCCGCGACGAGAGTGTCGGTGGCAATTCGCGAAATTGCCAGTTCCTTTGTTCCTGCCTGCCGTGGGATCGGAGGATGCTCCCGGGGGTGTACTGGCCGAGGGGACAGCCAGCACGCGGCATCCTGTGTTCCGCGGGAGCAGCAGAGAATTATGTCCTTATTGTATGTTAATGGCTCCCTGCGCGCGCGCGGGCCCCTTTAAAAATGGCCGCTGAACCCTAGGGCTTGCGCGTCTACTTACTCGCTCCTCCCCCCGTTCCATCGGGATTTTCTAGTTTCTGGAACTCGTATTTTAGATAACGCCGGTCACGAGCCCAGGCCTCTTCTGCGAAGCTCTTATTATGCGTCATTGTGAACTGGCTACCCGTGCTGGCTCGATAAACACGCGAGATGCTGCCGTTGCATCAGCGAAAGTCGCGGACCACATCTTCCTGTCAAAATTCTCTCGTAGGGCCCCGATGATTGGGTCAGAAGACGAATGGTAGAGTTTG
>NW_017095134.1:0-1570 GCF_001483705.2 Eufriesea mexicana
AAAATTTGTATAAAATATTAGTAATATTTATATAATAAATAATTCATATAATTTTGTTTAATCTTGAGGTGTACTCGTATAAATTCAAAAATTGGAATTTTTTAACGCAAATTACGAATTAAATAATTTCAATTTGGTCTTATGTATAAATTGTCATTCGATGATTACGAAATACGAAATTAAGAAAAAAAAAACATATTTAATGCCTGAATAAATTTTTATTTCAAATTTATCTAATGAATATTTGTATAATAAAATTTCAATATTTATATAATAAATAATTCATACAATATTCAATTTTGAAGTGTACTTGTGTAAATTCAAAAATTTGAATTTTTTAACGCAAATTACGAATTAAATAATTTCAATTAGGTTTCATGTATAAATTGTCATTCGATGATTACAGAATACGATATTTTAGAGAAGAAAATTATTTAGTTTCTGAATAAATTTTTATTTATTTACTGCAAATTTTTTTATTGTCTTTACTTTTTAATTTAAAAATCGGAGACCTCGTTTTATTCAACAAATGAAATTATTTTATTTGAATTTCATTCGACAAATAAATTATACATTTCTTAAAATAGATTTAATTAACACTACATCTAACCCCCTAATGGGTGCTTAAGTATAATATACATTTCTTATATGTACATCTAATATACACAGATAATAACATCCAACGTGGTATAATGAAAACAAATAAGTGCATATAATTAGGCTTCTACCTGCATGAAAATTAATACTAATTTTAACAAAGGGAATTGCATATTTTTAGTAATTTTATTACTAATATAAAATTATTAATTATTAATATATGTATATTCTAAATATTTTACTTCGAACTGTGATAAAATGATAAATATTCTATTTACAATTGACAAGAATTCTCAATATTTTATTTAGAATTATGATAAAATAGTAAAAATTTAATTTACAATTGCGATATTCGATTGCGATAATTAGACATACGAATTACATTACATACTTCAACAAACACGAAGAAATGCGAGGAAAGAGAATTATTACAGCACTGAGGCTCAATCAATAAACTGTCAAAGCAAAACAAGTAAATGGAAAATGATGCAGAAACTGAAGCACCAATAAGATCTTCGGAATTTCCAATCTTTCGCAGATTACTTGAGTAATTATTATTCCACTTGGACTAACTTTGCATGTGCATATATATTTTGACTCTTCCACCCAGTAATACAACATTATTCGAAGCTGATATTATAGTTACATAGTCCTACAGGTCGAACTATCGCGTAGCGTGATACGCGTATGTCATTGCAAACGGTGCTTAACATCGTAGAGATAGACATGCAGTGATAAGTGTCGTCAGTGTGAACGATATCTGTGGAAAATTCCACGAACGTAGAGCTTCGTGACGATTGTGAAAAACGAAAGGCATTCCAGTAGTTACGAATCGTATTTGAATACGATCTTTTACATCGAAATCTCGGCCAGCCTTTATATATATGTATGTATACGATACGTGAAAAGAATTTTGTTTTATTCATGTGGTCACGTAAGTGATAAAGGTAATCGATTGATTTTTCCTTGGACA
>NW_017095135.1:0-1571 GCF_001483705.2 Eufriesea mexicana
AATAAGAAATATTGCAAATTATTTTGGAGTATTTTCTATTGGCACTGAATAAGCATAAATAGATTTTATTCATAATTCATGTTCGCTGCTGAATATCAACAGTCGACTATCATTTACCAGGTAATAGGTGGCGTTACTGTATTTGTCGTGTGCTTTGGTTTGTTTACCTCTATCGACTCATCTCGTTGGACTGACTACATCCATTAATATTCTGCCCCCGTGGTATTTGTCGAGTGTGTATTTATTAATATTTCTTTAGCAAAATATTAATATCCTGCTACCTTTAAATCGGAGCACATTTTATCTTCCTTTATCGTCTTTATTTAAACGACTCGAGTACATTTGTTGAATTTTAGTTTTCAAGAATTTTCTTTGAAAGTAAGAAAATAAGAAATTTATTTGAAAATATCTTTATCGATAGAAAAATATAATACAGGTCCAAAAGGAACGTCGCAGAAGTTGAAATAATAATTATTTTAAAATGATTATTATCTCATAATTGTCAATAAATAATAATAATAATTACTAAAATTATATATTGTATTTTGAAATATAATTCTAATCTTTCTTAATATTGATATTAATTTTATTAATAATTATGACTAAATTACTCTATTTTGAAACTTAATCGTATTAAAATTCAGTGTCACCGGTGTTCATTCATCTTGCTTTCTTTTGAAACGCTCATCCACGTGTTTAGCCCACTTACGATCACGAACACATGTTTCATTGTTTCACACGTGTTACAATAACGTTGTCAAGTCGGTCTTACGTGAAATTGATTTCGCATTTTTATTCATGGCCTAGTAACAGCGAGCAGAAATTTCGTACACCCACGCTTAGGCCTTTTCTGGCAATAGAAATCAAGAATATAAAAGGTGGGCAGGCGATGTGGGCGAACTCGTGTCGCAGACGTGTTTCTTCTTGTATATACCCTTAACAATAATTTCGTGTCTGGTAAAAGAATACTTAAATTGAAATCAAATCACTCTCTGCGTCAGCCATTGACGCTAACTTTCGATTTCTGCTGTCAGAAGCTGAATTTGTATAATTAATGTAGTTACCATACTGGTATATCTTCAGATCCTCCTAATCATGAATGGGAGTTGAAAAGATATGGAAAAATTGACTTATCGATTAAATAAAAATCTGTTAATAATTTACAACGCTAAATAAGTATTCTAATAAATAAAATTATTAAAAGTATAAATAAGTAATACAATAATACCAAAATTAGCGACGAGGTCAAAGAAATGATTAAAATTATTAAACGTATACGAATGATTTTAAAAAAATTAATAATGCGCGATTTTAATTATTGTTATTTATGTATACTAAATTTGGGGTGTATAGTATACTATATATAATACATAGTACCCTATATAAATATTAGTATAAAATATTATGCGTACTATATTATATACTAGAGATCGATAGATCCAGTGATAAATAATTCAATATTAATAATAGATACACACTCAAACATACATACGTAACTATTTTTAATCACGCAATTTTAATTATCATTATTTCCGTATATCATATTTTGATATACATTTAAGATCGCTATA
>NW_017095136.1:0-1573 GCF_001483705.2 Eufriesea mexicana
ACTGAGGGGACTGGGACTCCCGGAGCTCTTTGCGAGATACGTAATAGCCGAACCGTACTTCAGACCCGTGGCCAGACATCGGATCCGATCGAGGTAACGAGGGGTGTACGACAGGGTGATCCCTTGTCGTCTTTGTTATTCTCGATCGTCATGTGCCGGGTAATAAGAGCTTTACCCGAGGAGATCGGCTATACTCTCAGGGAGCAAAGGGTTAACTTACTGGCATACGCGGATGACCTCATCCTATTCGCGTCCTCCGTTGTGGGAATGCAGGACATGCTTCGAACGGCTGAGGAAGAGACACGTAAATACGGATTGGAGTTCAACTCCGATAATTGTCTGGCTATGTCCATCCAGGTCGCTGGTAAAGAGAAGAAGTACAAGATACCAGCAAATTTAAGGTCAACGGTCGGTTCATAAGACACCTAGGACCTACCGAAGGCTTCCGATATCTGGGCATGTAGATCTCGCCATTGGGTATGGAGAAACCTGGGGACAAGCTGGACAGGGAGTTGGCCAATATCACCAAGGCACCACTCAAGCCTCAACAGCGCCTCAAGATCTGCTTCCTCATCCCGCGTTTCTACCATAAGCTTGTTATAACAAGATGCCCAGTCAAGATCTTGCATTGGACAAGCAAACGCGGCTAGCCGTTCGTAAGTGGTTGCGTCTGCCGAAAGATATACCACTTGGGTATTTCCACGCAAGTTGCAAAGAGGGCGGGCTTGGCATCCCCGCGTTTCCAACATCGATGGCGAAGTCCTCCTGCGCGGCTGCAAGAGATGCCTCCCAACATCCGGCAGTTGTGGCAGCGGTCCGACAGACGGAGAGTGCTCTGACTATCCAAGGTCAGGCACTCTTCCAACCCGAGGATCGCGCCAAATACTGGGCGTCTTTACTCCATCAGTCTAACGATGGAGGAGAGTTGCGTGAGGCTGCTAAAGTCACCGATAGCAGCTCTTGGGTAGACGCCTGTTCTGCGGGGATCCTCGGCAGGGATTACGTGCAATATCACCACGTGCGTATTAATGTCCTGTCCCCAAAGTAGGAACATCAAGAGACCGCCGTGAGAATGGGCTCCTGTGTTGTGTCGCAATGGATGTGCCGTAACGACGACGCACATAGTGCAGGGATGTCACCGGACTCACGGGGGTCGTATACTCGGACACGATGCCATATGCCGGATTGTAGCGTCCGGTCTGAGGCAGAGTGGGTGGGAAGTTAGGGAGAACTCGCATTACGTCCTGCAATCAGGTTTGCAGAGGCCTGGTTTGGTGGCCTCTAAGGATGGAGCTGTCAACGTCATCGACAGCCAGGTCGTTAGCGGTGCGACATCGCTTAATGATGTTCATGCGAGGAAGGTCGCCAAATACGACACCTCGTTGTTAAAGCATCGCGTCGCTCAGGAATTTGGTGTCTTGGTGGAAGCTGTTCGAGTGACGTCGGTCACGCGTGGTCGTCGCTGTCGGCCGAATTCATCTCCGCACTAGGACTTAAACGGCTCCTAAAATCCATCACTACGACGGTCCTTCAAGGATCGCATACGAACTGGACACGATGGAACAAGATGACG
>NW_017095137.1:0-1574 GCF_001483705.2 Eufriesea mexicana
TATGTTATTATTACTACTAAAGAGCTTATTAATTTAGGGAAGATCGACTATGCTTGGAGTTCTTACTTTTCCGTATTTCCCGGGAATAAAATGGAACTTTCATCTTACTTGGTTCGATACCGAGCACGCGTACGAATTAACCGGCGCTCGTTTTCGCGTCACGCTGCTCGCCGCGAGGCTTTTAATTAGCCACCGGTTCCTGGCCTGTTATCGATGTTTCTTCCGCTTCGCGCTTTACGTCCACCTTTTTCCCTGCTTCGTGTTATTTCTTTATTTCTGCTCGCCGTTTCCCGCGCCGATCGGAAATCGACTTTCGCCGTGTCGTTCATTGACAAAATGGCCGCGCGCTTTCAAGCGGGACTAATTGCGTTATATCGCGCAACGTTTTTTGGCCGTTCGTTCTTGCGGTATCGAGAGGATTAAATAAACTTGGGGTAATATTCGCGATTAAGCTCGCGATAATTTGAAATAACGCCCTTTGTTGATATAACCAAGCCGATGCACCGGTGACGGCGTATTTTCAATTTCTTTGTCGGACATTATCGAATAATCGCTATTGCTCTTTAATAAAATCGGTGCTTCTGTGAAATAAAATATTTTGTAAATACTATAACACGCTCTGTGACCTTCCGTGTTTCACGAGTAACTAAAAAGCGGAATATTTTAACAACGAAAGATGGTCAGATTATAAATTAAATTTTATTAGGATTTTATAGGGGAAGATTTAGCACTATTCAAAGAATTTGATAAAATTATTTCGTTGCTTATTGTAATTCCGTTTCGCGCGAAAAATATCATAAAATATATTCGATTCAGCGAAGAGTATAATGGAAAAAATATTTTTGGCAAAATAGAAATTAATTTCTTAGATTAGTAATATAATATTATAATACAAATATAAAATAATTGTATTTATTTATACAACACGATTTCACCCGACATTGCATTATTAATACAGGGTGTCCCAAAGAAATGTATACGCACTTTGCATGATTATAAAGACAGTATATATTTTACTGTTTAATTAAACCGTCTTTGTACTTCCAGTATGTTTTCACATTTATGGTAGCACTTTAAAATATATTTACGTTTATCACAGTCTAGTCTAAAATCATTTTAAATGGGTTGTACCTAGAAAAGAAAAAATAAATGAGAAGAAATAAGGTATTAAAGTGTGTTTTTGGGACACCCTGTACTATTCTTATTATTTAAACAATTTTTTATTACTAGCATCATGGCATTCTGCATATGTGATATCCGTAATATTTCTTGGTTCTATATAAATCATTTTCGGTTGATGCTTCCACGTTCTTTTTATTTCTTCTGCTAGTGCAGTATATTTTTCTTCCTGCTATGAAAATAGGACATGGATATGTAATGTACATATATACATGGTCCTATTTATTCTGACTATAAATGCGATATCTGGTCCACTGGTTAGGATTATGGTTACCATTAATATTAATATTACTATATACTCTACTATTACCATTATTAACTATTAGCTATTATTATTACTATATAAGCTACTATTGCTGTTATTAACGCTATTGTGGCAACTATATACCCTACTA
>NW_017095138.1:0-1555 GCF_001483705.2 Eufriesea mexicana
CCTAACCAAACGTAGCATTGCTCAACGTAACGTGCCACGAAAACTATTGCTCGCCTCCCCAATGTCGGGTAGAGTACAGTGGAGTTATGTAGAGCGCAGAAATCCACCGAATATCTGTGTTTGTTACAAAAGTCGAGGGGAACCTGGCCTAACCAGACTAAACCTAACCTTGCCAAACGTAGCATGACTGAGCATAAAGCCGCGACCACTGCTGCTGGCACCCCATGAGCTACGCAGGATATATTAGAGCAATGTTGAGCGTACAGATCCACCGAAGAGCAGTGTATAGCATAAAAGTCATAGAAACCCTAACCAAGCCATCACATCCTACCCGAAAAAAACGTAACATACCTCAACCTAACGTGCCGAGACCAATATCACTGGCCCCTACAAAGCCATGCAGAGCATATGAGAGCGCAGTAGAAAGGCGAAATTCACCGAATAGCGGTGAATGGCACAAAGGTCCAAGCAATTCTGCCATAACATAACCAAAGATGTCATATTCGAACGGAGCTCAACTAAACCCAAAGCGCCGAGACCAGTACTGCTAGTCTCCCCAGATGGAAGTAGAATATATTAGAACGCAGAAGTGCGCAGAAATCGGAGGATAGCGGTTTATAGCACGGATGTCAGGACTATCCTATCCTAACCTCGCCAAACGAGAAATAACCAAACGTGTCATAGCAAAACCCAACGTGCCGAGACCACTACTGATAGCCCACCCAGCGTAAAGCAGAATGTACTAGAGGACATCATAGTGCAGAAATCGAACGATTTGCAGTGTATAGCACAGAAGTCAAACGTATCCTGACCCAACATGACCTAACCTAACCATCCCAAAGGTAACGCAACCAAACATAACGTGACGAGACCAATGCTGCTGGCCTATCCAGAGAAAGGCAGGGCATAATAGAACACATTACAGCGCAGAAATCCACCGAATAGCGGTGTGTTTCACAAAATACGTAGTAGCCTATCCTAACCTAACCAAACGTAACATAAGCAAATATAGCTAAACTCACACAAACGTGCCGAGACCACTACTGCTGGCCTCCCGAGAGCCAAGGAGAATATGCTGTAGCACAGTGTGGCGCAGAAGTCCACCACAATGCAGTGAACAGCACAAAAGGTGGAGACATCCAGACGTAACCTGGCCTAATCTAACCCAACCAAACGCAGCTTAACCATACATGACGTGCCGCAACCACTGCTCCTGGCCTCACTGGAGCAAAGCAGAATGTAGTAGAGCACAGTAGATCACAGAAATCCACCGAGAAGCAGTGTAAAGCACAAAAGTCGATGATGCTTATCCTAACCTAGCCAAACGTAACGGGTACAAATATAATACAACTCTGCCACACCAGGCGAGAATACCGTTGCTCGCCACCACGGAGACAAGAAGAACGTACCAGAGCACACTATATCGCTAAAATCCGCGGCATTGCTGTGAATAGCACTGAAGCCGTAGATATCGTAGCATAACATGCACTAACCTAACCAACCAAGCGTAGCATAACTCAACATAATGTGCAGAGAGCACTGCTCCTTGCTTCCC
>NW_017095139.1:0-1579 GCF_001483705.2 Eufriesea mexicana
GACTACTGTTACGGCTGTCAGCCGTAATTCGCGTACCTTTGTAACAGAATACCCTTGGGTAAGCGACGATGTACACATAATTTCAATTTGCATCTGAGATTCTCATCAGCTTTGAGAATAAATCTACGTAAACGGAAAATTCGGGCTAAGAAACATCGTGGAATACTCGTGATAATTAGACGATTATTGACAATTCGAAATGATCTCTTGTTTTGAACTACAGGATCGTGTGTCTGCCAGTGGACAATCTAGCAACGCATAGATAAGATCACCAGGCAAGAGATGATTGATACGTCAATTGTTATCGAGCAACAGACATTGTTGCATCCCAACACGTCACAGCTATAAAAACCTTCGTTACAGTATATCATTTTAATCGTCATTGTTGAACCAATGTTTATCCTACTTGCAACACTATCGCATAACTTCTTCCAATAATATAGCAACCGCTCGTGACGTCCGAGTACAGATATATCGACATTTGCGTCAATAGGAGAACTCGAGGTAGAAATAAAATCGTGAGAAACTCGTTGGACTATTGCCGATTATTATAGAACAACTAGTTATTCGTATCTTCGTCTCGAGAGCACGGTAATACCCAATGCATTTCCAATTCAAATATCGAAGATCGAAAAATCTAAAATTTAAAGATCGAAAAATATAAATATTTAATTACCGGAATTCTCATGGTTTTGGTGGATAATAAACTACCGACTGTTTGGTACAAAGCACACGATACCCTTGGCATACGAAATATGTGGACTATATCATAAACTGGGTCTAGGTGCACTGCCCTTAGCAAACTATTCCTTCTTTCTCGCAATTTCTCTCCCTCTCTCCATCCAGTTCTCTCCCTTCGAAGCAGGGTTAGGATTATTTACGGAGAAAGGAACGCTTCAAAAATTCATAGAGGAACGGTCGCGCAAGCACGCTCGCCTCTCATATCCGTCGTAAAACGAATACCGTATACACATGGCCGACGAAAAACGCGATTCGATCGACACGCAAACAACGCCGGCCATCCACCGTTGATCCGGAAATTGGATCTGCCAATAAACTACCTGTGGAAATAATTTTTTTTCGCCGCCTTTTTTTCCCTCTTGCGCTCGCGCCAATGTCACTCAGGACTGTGTTTGCAATCCGCAAGCGAAGCTTGCCGACTCCGCGCGCTCATGCGATCGGGGATCAAGCGTTTTGCACAGCCAACGACACGCACTCCTGTTCATTTTTTTTTTCCTTTTTCAACTTTCATTTCATTCCTGTCCCTCTGACAGCTGATTCGCGATTTACCCGCGTTTCTTCGAGAATGTAATTCTATTTCGGTCGAAGGGGATGTGGTTCGATCAGCAGGGTTGTAACGCGTGAACGAGGTGCTGGATCAATGAAGATAGACTGCCCGTGACCGAGGGATCTTTTAACGAGAAATCAAACTCGGAGATGGAAATTAGACTCGAATTTAGCGTAACGAATATTAATAAATAACCAGCCATGAAATTTTTCTACGTTTCTCGTAAAGGTACAACAATTTTTTCTTGCTCATACTCGAATATATCTGGACTTATTAATAATATTGAATGCA
>NW_017095140.1:0-1578 GCF_001483705.2 Eufriesea mexicana
TTGGTATAGTCAGTTATCATCACTGAGTAGATGCTATATTCCTGTAGGCAAATATAGAATATAGAAATTAACACTTCTATTGTTACATACAGGGGTAACTGTGATCAGCTGTTAATGAGCAGATACTGTGTTAGTACAGACAGCAGTAATCAAATAAAATTATAGTAATACATCAATTAACACTTCTGTTTCTACTGTATATACGTATGACTAAAGTAAACTATACGTAAATACCATATTACTGCAAGTAGTTATAGTTAGGACTGACAGTTTCAACAGTCAAATCAATACCTTTATTGTTAAATAAGACTCACTATACTAACAATAAGCTATATTGTTATAAATAGTTGCGTTATACATTTGTTGTTAATGAAGACTGTAACTAGCTATCATTGAGTATCTGCTGCGTTAATATGGGTAATTAAAATCAAGACTAGTAGGTGTCAATACATAAATTGACAGTCTTCATTTTACTATATTTATCCACCTGACTATAATTAGTTTCCATTGAAAAGACACTATGTTTATAGTCGTATATGTTTATAGTTATAGTCATCACTGTAGACGACTATAATCAGGATTGGCAGTGTTGATGACATACTATTACACATTACAGAACTATATTATAACTTTTGCACAAAATTTAATACCTTTAATAGTCTCTATTCGTGACAGCATCGACTTTCCATATTTCCCAATTACTTTTTAACAATTTAATTAAATATTTTCTCACTTCACGTTCAATTTGTAAATCTCCTAAATAGTTGATTCACATTTCCCGACTCCCTCCTACTTCATACTTTCAAATTTCATCGAAATAATTCCTAACACGTCGAATAATATTTAAATCGGTCCAGCGATTGATTATTCGTTCATAATTTTCAACGTTTCATTTCATGTTCAATGCTGTCCAAATACAACTCCAGCGGGTTTCGGATCATTACCACGCTGAAAAACGAATTGATTTCCAATTAGTCGTTGCCTAGACGACATTGCATACTGATGCAGGATTTCCGGTATCGCGCGGCTGTTAATTTTCCATCAACGCAGATCGAATCTCCCACTGCGTACGCAGAAACACATCCCTAAACCATTACCGACCCTCCATCGTGTGTTAACTTTGACTTCAAACACGGTATGATCCTGGCTCGATTGTCCTATACGTCTCTATATCGCTACGTTTTACTACCAAAAGTTAGTGGCTTCACTTTGTTCGTTTATGACACCTGTTCCCAATCCGAGTTCCTACCTGTCAATTACGTAGTCCACCAACAAAGTACAACTATTCCAGCTATTTCAATTTTCCAAGCAACGCTTTTCTAACAGCCACACATCCTCTTACTGTCAGTCTTGGTCATAAAGGAATTTTGCAAACTATCCAGACGTTAATCGATTCTCCACTAGCCTAATACAACATGCACAGCTAGAAGGATGAGGTCTAGAAAGTTTGATTGATCATCGTGTAGCAGGTCTACCCTCACTAAAGCATTTATAAAGATTACTACTTCAAAATACCATGTAACGTCCTATGTATCGAATCTCTTCGATTTCCAAGAACGCTTATCACGCGCCAAATTA
>NW_017095141.1:0-1580 GCF_001483705.2 Eufriesea mexicana
AATGCTTCTTCCAATGTACATATAATCGATTCTTCTTCTGTCCTTTTATTAGAATAATTAGAATAAATCATTTTCCTAATAATGAAGAGTCTAGTTACAGTGAATCTGGTTCCTTTGTTATATTCTTTATCGAAATTTCCCTTATCGTTAGCCTTCCATCGAGCCAAGTTAAAGCTACAAATCTGAAATTTCAAATTTCGCTAGGTCTTAAGCTGAAATTGCATCTTCCGTCTCTCAGTCCTTCGTCTCTATCGCTCCAATGCAAACACTCGCAGTTCCATCGCGAAAATCGTCTAACAGAATTACACGTAGGTCAGAAAGCTAGAGTTGCCACTCTAGGATATCCTCGATACATTAGTTTCATTATACCATCGATTACTATAACCTGTAACGGAAGTCCCGATAAAATTACCTCTGGAGTGGTTCGATCTAGCGCCTCGGCCAGCAGCCAGGCGGCCATCGTCCACGACCGTCGCGGCGCCTACATATTGAATTAATTCTTCTAAATTCCCGGGTCCTCCGGCGACACTCAAAGAGCCACGGATGGCCTGAAAGACGGCCCCGGAAATCTCGTTGAAAGGACAGCGTTAATTAAGCGCCACCCCGGAAGAATAGGCGCTCGAAGAGAGTGGCGCAGCCGGGAATTAAGGTGTAAAAGAGACTGGAAGAAGAAGCGAAAGGACCACCGACACCAGCCACAGCCAGGTCTGCCGGTGTACAACGCAGAGCGAGGAAAAAGAGCAGCAACCCCCGACTTCGCAGGCCACTTCTCACGGCTTCCGCTTCCTCTCCCTTCGACGCGCTGGAATGCGCCGTGATTCTTCCGCATTTTCCGTGCTTGTCTCTTGCGTACTTCGAGGGTAGTTCCTTCTGGGTATAATTGAAGCCCAGGGGTGGGGCAGATGGGAGGAATGCAAGGGTTTTCAGGTGGTACGTCGGTGTGTGCCTGGGTTGTTAGTCGGTTTCAATGGGATTTTTAGTGCTTTCGGCTGGGGTGGTCGGTGGTGGAGTTGGCAGACGGATTCTGGGTTCGGTAGGAGAAAGTAAAACGAGAAGATAGGCGATGAGAGTGACGAGTGTCGTTGGTTATTGGAACGCAGGGGTTGTTATTTGGTTCAGAAGGGTTTTTCATGCTGGTGGACAGAGTGGAGCTTGGGGAGTCTAGGGGTACGTTCTGGGGGAGTGGAAGATGGAATCTAGATTGGAGAGGTGAGAGTAATCGCGTAATTATGATAGTGATTATTAATACAAAAAGATTACTTAGTCAGTTGGTCAGGAATTATTGCTTCCTGATTGAATTCTTGCTGATGCAATTAGGGGTGAGTTCTGGAGACAGAAGTATCCCTAATTTGCGAATCAAGAATGAAATAGAAAGATAGGTAAGACTGACTTGACTCGGTAATTATTGAAACGCAGGGGTTGTAATTTTACTCAGAAGTGTTTCTGATATTGGTGGACAATATGGTTCTTGGTAAATTTAGATATAAGGTCTGGGAGACTAAAAAACTCATCCTAAACATATTCTAGATTGAGAAAGTGACAGTAGTCACGTAATAATGACAGTAATTATTACTACGAAT
>NW_017095142.1:0-1581 GCF_001483705.2 Eufriesea mexicana
CGGGCGGAGACCACGCGACCAGGAAGATCAAGGGAACGACGCGATACCCCCTTGATACCTCCTGAAACACTGTCTGACTGACTTTCTTTGACAATCGGGAGCATTGCTTTCATATAAGCACGCCCAATACTGCTTTGGCTCTTTTTCTGGGTGCTCGTGGGACATTCTCTGTGGTTCTGATCTTCCCAGAACCTTGTCACGCGACACGTGACATTGCACGATTTACACTCAGCTTGTTGATCTCTAGAATATTCGCGTGGCTGCCAGGCGTGCCGTCACCTATCAAGAAGGGTCACTAACACACTGGTGAATCCTCAAGAGCTATACCCTCAAAAAAGGGTTTCGTTCACCATTGATCATGACCTGGAGAACATTCTTTCTTTGGAGGTGACTGATTTGTGAACCAAAGGCACTATTTTGGTCCAACAAACTGTCAATTACGGAAACTCTCATCCTTTGGCAGTGCTTGATAACCTTTGGCTACGAAAGACATAGTCAATCCTGATGTTCACTTGGTGTAGTTAGGCTAAGGTCAGTCTAAAATCTGGAGTTCACACTGACACCGTTGTGTTGCACTGTCAGAACTGTGTTGCATCTTTCAAATAAACTCATATATGTCCTTAAAGCTCCAGTTCGCTTTCGATGAAGAATTCTTACATCTCTGAGAACAAATGAGATTCAATATTCAGTAAATATTGTAAATTCATTTTGTTAGATGTATCTCACTAGTTCTCCTTATTTCTTGCTTCTGCTTCGATACATACGAGACTATTGCACTCGGCATGAGATAATTCGCGGCTAATTCGTGGAAATAAACCTTCCTCGAACGTGGCTACGTTTGGTCCCGGTCAGTGGCCATATATGCGGTCAATACCGTATACGTGTGTCTCCCTAAATAGGCATCGAGATAGACTAGATTTGTAGAGGCCACTTAATAGTCGAAGCTTAGGCTGATTTGGGGCAACGTCAACCATCTGGCCAATTGTTACGGCTAGATTAGACGATACGGTTTATTGACCGACTCGATAATTCAGCCGAATGGGGCCCAACAGAGTGCAAAATTCGCGTAATTAGGTAGCTTTATCGAAAGTCCAAGTACGGCTACCTTCTTTGACCTATTTTTCAAACAGAGAAATATTTGGACGCTGGTTTTAGCCATTACTGACTCCCAAAATGATTCAATCGGTCAGAACTATCGAGGTTGAGGTTACCATCAGTCTATGTTTGATCTCTTCGATATTTTGCAGGCTTGATATCAGTAGAATCTGAATGAAACTCGTGACAATTGGCTAATGACTCTTTACAGAGTAGGATGGACATGTGAATGTGGTTCAGAAATATACAGAAATCACATGCACTGTGCATATTTCTGACAAGTGCTTCCGTTCAGTGACGGTACTTCGACGGATTGAATTGTCGAAGCAAAAGGGTTAAAAGGGCCCGTTCTGAAAGGTAGAGGCAATTTTTAGAGTTTTAAGAGTTGCTGTTTTTGAGAGATCGAGAGTTGTCAGGATATTCAGCGAAGCATTTGTAGGGACACACCCCAGATGCGGAAAGCGAAGGTTCCTTGTACATATTTTC
>NW_017095143.1:0-1584 GCF_001483705.2 Eufriesea mexicana
ATCCTCCATCTTGCCACGAGTCCTCAGCCTAGCAGTGTCATACCAAACAGAGCCATTCCCAGACTTGTCCTTCGAAATCCGAAAAATTAAAAGAGCAGATACATGGAGTAATATATTTTATAAAACTAATTTCTAACAGGAAGGACACCCTTCGATTTTTTCATACCCCGTGCAACCTGTAGCTAATCAGGTACCACCTCTAAGACTCTCGCGCAACTCGTCTAAACCTGGTCCAGGAAAATAGAAGCCGGCATTACCAATTAACCAATTAAGAAGCCATAGAGATGGAACGAAATGGGATAGTATCGGGAACCCGGTAAACTTGGGGAACTAGGTGAGCCAAGAGTGGAGAATAGCCAGCTATCGAGTAACATCACCGGTCCGCGATTTGCGTGCATACACACGGGGCCACAGGCTGTTACGAAATTCTGCCGGCTACCGAGCATAGCTTCCTCGTCGAACTAAGGCCAGACAACTCGATGAAGATCTATAGGGAAACGCGGCTCTAGCCAGCGAAGGTGGAGGAGGTGGACCGGAGGAAGAGGAAACTCGTTTCGCGGACTGAAATTGCAGTCGAACCCCCGGAAAGTTCTTGACAGAAAAAGATCGAGTTTCCAACTGTCTACGCGGCTCTGCAGCCCCATGCGCCATGTGCAACGTATATAATCGTCCGTCGGAAGATAAGACGAATCTCTGCGTCACCGAGACGCGGCGCAACTTTTTCGTCGGACCAACTGCTGATTACGGACACCAGCCCTGTCTCTGTGTTTTTCGCCGAGCCGAGAAACGCCAGAGGCTTCTTCCGGTCAAGTTTCTTTCGGCCCGTGGACGGGACCGCTCGGTCTGGCTTCAGGGTTGATTGATTCCGAAGGCGTGGACATCGGCGAGGGAATTATATTTTTCTTGCCTTCGAAGTTTCATCGCACGTACAGGTGCACGTTGCTGGACGTCGAAGGAAAACACGGTGTCAGTGTCGATGGGGACCGGTACTAGTACTCTCGAGTAGCTTTGACAGCTGCTTGGCAAGTTACCCGGGTTTTATTGAGATAGACCGATTGACAGAAATTGTCAACGTGTAATTCTTAAATGCAATTGATAAGATATTAGTTAATGACAAAGAAAAGATCGGTTGTGGGATGGGAGAGTTAGGTAGACGATGATTGACACGTCAGAACTATGACAATCATCGTTGACCGGTGACTGACAGTATACTCTTCGTGTAGAGCGCGCTATTGTATGTTGATCGGGAATAAAAATTTATTAAAAATTCTACTAATAATTTTAATATTTATTATCCAAAGAATACATGATATAGCAGGCTAGGTGTTAATATACAGGTGTATGCACTAGGTACACGGTGTCACGGTACAAATATTTCGAGGCTGTTCCAAAATTTTTAGGGAAGGGTACGTTATGTCTAGTATCTACTGTCTAGAAGAAAATACCATCTTGTCGGTATAATTATTCTCAAAGGAAAAATACAATATTGCTATAGTGGAATATACTAACCCTATATCCTAGGTAGATAGCAAAGGGATGTCAACGTTTGGCGACCATAAGCACCATCTGGTAGCACCTTGTTAC
>NW_017095144.1:0-1587 GCF_001483705.2 Eufriesea mexicana
ATGTATCTCAGAGCATCTATCTCACCTGTATTTATGCTTTTGATATTCTGTTTGCGCAGAAGGCACGAAGTACAAAGATTTCTCCCAAATATGACAGAAACATGTCGAAAATACCCTGCAATATCTAAAGCAGACCAAATTGAACCATCGAATTTAAAAATTAAGGCTGTTGCTAATGACCATGCTGTAAATGCAACACTAACCTCAAAAAATAAAATATTATGTTTCGACAGGAATTTGGAAAATTTTTAAGTTGTAAAAGGGTAACAGAAAATGTAATCTGTTTTGCATAGTAATTATCCTTTAAAAAGGAGAATTTATAGCATGGTAATCGAATATTTTAATTTTGAATATAATAAAGGACTCGTAAGCCTAAATCTAGGTATAATTATGGAAATTTTTATTATTGTAAATTATCAAGTTATTAAGATTCGAGATGGCAGAGCTTTATAATCATACGTAATTATATTAATAAATTATAATTACAATAATAAATAAATTATACTATTTAAAAATTTCTATAACTATAACTAAAAACCTATTCATCACCAAAAAGCAGAAAATTCCCAAATTTAATTATAACAATCTAAATTCCTAAATATTACACGTAATCGGTGACCAATATTACTCAAAACACTGCAGTACAGAAACAAATATTTCCATAATAAAAAGAAAAAGAAAAAGAGAAAAGAAAACAAAAATTCCAAAATCCTGTCATATCATAAATACCAATTTTCAATTATTACTCCAAGAATTCCAAGAATTCTAAAAATATATTCCAAAATATTAAAAATAACACAAACTTCCCAAAACCCTCTTTACAAAAACCAGCCCCCTAAAAATACCCCCTAAAAAGAAAAATAATTCAAATTTCCAAATACTCTCATCCCCCTTTCAAGCTTGCAACAACAATAATATCGATCGATACCTAGCATCGGCCAATTTACCCCAAATTAGCCTAATTTCACCATTTCAACAATCATACCAGCCGACCCCAAGCCACCCCCGACCTACCCCACAATCCGAGCGAGTCCGTTCGCGGGTCTTTGGTCTTCATAGACCATGAAAGACCGCGAACCCTTAAGATCCTCACCGGGAATCGGATTTTCAATTCCGCCAGCGATATTTTCAACGTCGGACGAATTCCACCCCGCCGGAAGAGCTGCAAGATGGCGGCCTCATTGTTGGCCATTATCGCGATGGGACACGATGGCCAGGCGGTAATAGGCGATTTGCTACGCTATCGACGTCTGCCAATCGCGAGAAACAACTTGCCGGAATCAATATTCGAATTAAGGGTGATTATTTCGTTAATTGCGTGATCGTTGCGCGGGACAGTGTCCACGTTGATCCGCGTTAAATGGCTGACGTCCCGTTGGGCTATAAGCGAGTTAGCTCAGCGACTTGGATCCTAGACCAACTTTTTGATAAGGGTGCTCTCCTTCCAGGGCAGATATTATTCGAGAAATTAACCCGTTCACTCGAACATCCTTCGATGTTCGATATTGATGGCAATCGACTCTTTGCACTCGTTAATTTTTTTAATAAATTTTAATAAAAATTTAATAACATAATATAATTATATAT
>NW_017095145.1:0-1591 GCF_001483705.2 Eufriesea mexicana
TGACATCGCACTGGGCGTTATTGGGGAGTTATGACCAGGTCTATAGCTTTCCGTGATAAAGTTGGATCACAATGCGAGTATGGGTGGACTATCGCGTCACAGATAAAATTAGAATAGAATTTTCTTTCGCATAATTTAATTTGAAATATTTATACTCCTGGGTCTGTGTACATGTACATGGTGCCATAAATTCCGGGCTGGATAAACAAACTTTAATATATATCTCGATGTCTTTTATTTATGGGCGGCAGATCGACATTCCTCGAATTATTCTAACGAACTGTATTTCGTTTGCTCGTATTTCTATAGAGGGTTTGACCATTCGAATATGGCGACATCTACGTATACCTTCTGTAGCCATTAATTTTCTTACGATTTAAGATTCCACGACTCGGCAAATCTGCCTTAAGTTGTACCAATCACACACGACTTGCGTGGGGCACATCAACAAACCATAGGTGTGACGCGTAGTGTTTACATTTGGCCCGGCCGATGTACCACGTGCCAGGCCCGTGATAGTCAGTTTCGACCCGATCGATGTACCACGTGTCAGATCCGTGATAGTCAGTTTCGACCCGATAGATGTACCACGGGCCAGGCTCGTGATAATCAGTTTTGGCTCGGAAACCTGACCACGAGTCTCATACGTGGGTGTAGGTCAAAGGGTTAATGCTGTTTATTTTCAAACTGTGACGAGGTTCGTCACAGTCTTCTTTTTTCAAATATTTGATAGAGATAGGTGATAGGCCTTATATAATTCGACTCCCATTCTGACCTCCTCTGATCTGACATTAGATCAGAGTTGGAATCTCTATGTTTCCCAACTGTTATCATATATATCTAGTCACCTTCTGACGCGAGGAATTCATTGTGTGTTCAAAAATAACCATTTTGCCGACCAATTTTGCCCTCATTTTGTTAAGATCACGATTCCCTAGTGGCCTATCCTTCGGAAAGAACAACCGAATGGTTGCGAACCAGTGAAGCAAATATAATGCTAATTATTAACGCGAAATAAAAGGTGTCGCGACGTAACTAATCCTATACTACCACATACTCTAGTCAGCACACGCGAGCAAGAGCCTAAAGGTAGGCGTTTCGAGAGCATGAAAGTCAGAGGCAGAAAGACAGACACGAATAGACACGTTACTACAGCTTCTTTATTTCGTGTTTCATTTACATGGAAAGGTGAAGTAGCCTGGAGGTATAAATTAATATCGATATCATCTATGTATATTAGTACATGGAACCCTTGTCCTCGGGCAGTAAGAAGTAGATCGCCACGTCGCCCTGGGCTGTTTTCACGATTTCTCGGTGCCTGATCAATAAAGTTGCTGCCAGTCCATACATTAACGTGGGTATACCTGATAGCACGGATAAGATATATAAAATAGCTAATGATCAATTATCGATGCGACACGCCGCGCCGTCGGGATGCTATTGGACGTTAGCCTCGTGCGTTATTTTCAGATGGAAAAAGTGTCAATGAATCGGTGCACGTTGGTCGCAGAAGGACAACGATGTATCGGCGTGGCGTGTGCTTTTTCCTTTTTAACATAGGCACGGTATGCGGAGCCAATGTATATACCAA
>NW_017095146.1:0-1594 GCF_001483705.2 Eufriesea mexicana
CGAATTACACGTTCGTCACGTATGTATCAGCGTTTAGGAGATAAAAACTGGTCTCCGATCGATATACCGGACTCTGTAAAAATTTGTCACGAACCTGACGAAACACCCTGTACATACGGTGCAACAGGGTACGCTCTGTTCGATCGACTGTCACAAGCCTAATTGCAATATCGTCAGGGGCTGGCATTCGGGGCTGGCATTAAAGTGGAATTCCGTTTCGATTGGCTACGACACTGAGGCGACATTTATAGATATATATACGTCTCCCTACCTCTTCCTCTTTCAATCCATCACCCTTTAATCTTTCGCGTTGCCGGTATAACCTCGGAGCATTTTCGAAATGGAAATTCGCAGAAATTCCTCCGCTATATTCGATACGTTTCGTGATAAGCAATTGTCACATACCTGTACTTAATTGTACCAAAACGGGAAGAGAAAATACAGAAATCTGGGGTGAAATTTCGTTTACAAATGAGAAAAATAAAAATTCAGGATTTAGCGTCCATTAATAAATTATGTCATTCCTATCTGGAGGTTTTACAATTTTACGTCAAAGGTACACGCGAAGCATATAGGTATGCGCAAAGGACTCGGCGAAAATATATACTGCGTAAACATTGCGATAATTCTTGCACTAATAACGGGGCACTATAGCAATCGCAGCACGCGAGAATAAACCGCAATTTACAACCGAGAGAGTGCAATACGCGACTTATAAAAAACTACCCTTCGGAAGAATAAAATGAAATCGTCATTTACAGTTTGCAGGGTATAGCAGCGCATCTATTGTACGCCGGGGCATGACCATTAATATATCGGTGATTAATAGCTTCGTAAAAACCATTTCTCTGAATGATAAAGTACGATCCCTTCTTTATGAAACTTAATAAATCAAGGGGCGCACAAAGCAAGTAAAATCGAACTCTTTCGCGGGAAATTTCTCTCTTACCATTCTTAACCACCGGTAACTTCATAAAATACCCCCGCACTCGTCGTTAACAACGCACCCTATAAATATCCGCGCCGATAAAATCGCGACGATCGAATTTTTAACACAACGCCCAACGCGGTCCCCCAACTTTCGGCTCTATCCAACGAGAAATACGTTTCTCCATTCGCTCGGCGGGAATTACGATTAATCCAACGTAATGCACAGGTTTGTACACGCGGACGTTTCAATCAGAAACGCTGAAATCTGCTTTTTCGCCGTAGCGTTAAGCGGATACGGGAAACAAAGGGGCAAAGTTACCGACAGGGGAGAAAAAATTCATATCCTGACTGCGAGCCGGAACGAACAATGAAAAATACATTAAACGAAACCGGTTTCCGGCCGTCTTTGTCCGCAAACATCCAGATACTGCGTATTTAAAGAGGAAATTCCACCGTTCCCGGGCCGCGATTTTCTTCGTTCGGCCAGCGAGCTCGGATCCGAAAAAGCACGAGGAAGCTTGATAAGATCTCGACCCCGTTATGCATCGCGTTAAGCCCTCGAAAAAAGGAAAAAAAAAAGAGATAAAGGGAAAAAAGAAATGGAAGATTTCCAGTGCCCCGCGAATGAATACCCGTTTTCGAACTGCGAGATATACCGATTTTT
>NW_017095147.1:0-1594 GCF_001483705.2 Eufriesea mexicana
TATGTTTAATGTCAATTAAGAGGCCTAAGAACGTTTATATGTGCGATGAAAACATTTTTAACAGAGAACTAGTAGGTAAAATGTATTTAATGAATTTTAATTCGATGCAAGAAATATACAAAATTTTTGTCATAAAGTTATAGAAAATATTTAATACCAGAACAAATGCAGTCATTATTATTTTTAAAAATGTATAATAATATTTGATATCAATTAAGAGACCTAAGAACGTTTTAATTTTAATAAAATTCTAAAAGCAGTTAATTGTAGAAAAATTACAGAATGCAATATTTGAAACAAATAATTTAACAGACACTAAATTAAGAAAAGCTTGGTTATTTAAGTATTTAACATTCAATCTACAGTAAAAATACGTTAACGTCGCTGACGTCTGATCGAATAAAAGAATTTTAAAAATTCAAGGAATTCATTCTCCAATTTAAGACAGAATTTATATATCACGTATTAACTTTCCAGGTTATACAAAGACGAGAAAAGCTCGGATACTTATGTATTCAACATCCATTAAACATCCATTAACCCCATGCATCTATTAATAATGCTATGCAGACAGTACAATTTGCAAATTTTTCTTTGCGTCTATTTTTGCCATTAAAGGGGAAAAAATTCGCGAAACCACTATGCGAATAAATAAATACACAGACACTTATAACCTTTTACTCGTTCTGTCAAATAAAACGTTTGATTTTAAAAAAATGTGTGCACTCAAAGATTTTTTCTGAAATCTTAAAATATATTTTATTGTTATAAAAATATAACAATTCGAAGCTTTTCTTATATTTTCCTAAGCTCGGTGACACCATTCGTGCTAAAATAAAAAAATTTTTTACCTGAATATTTCGCGAGTAATTCTAATCTAGTCATTTTCTCATATTCATTACTAAAGCTACAAGGTGTTAACACAAGAACTACCGATCTTTAATGGGTATTTAAACATAGCTGGCATAGATAATAGTGAATTTAGTGATATGGAAAGGTAAATAGTTGCAATAATTACAGTTTTATCTTGATATGAGTCAACGCTAATTTTTCGGAAAAGGCAAGTATATTTTTAATAATTGCAAAGAGGAAAATTCTGAGACCAGACATTTCAATTAAATTTGGTAATTCTAGCGTTAGTTCTGATGTTTCATGATGATCTTTCATAATGATGTACTGCAATATATATATGCACACTTTAATCACTAGAATTAATTGCATTTTAAATATTAGAATGCTGTTTTAAGTCTGCTGTGTCTGATTTAGATTTTTTATTTTAGTATTGCTTGATTCTCGATGTAACCTCCTGTCAAAGGAATATATTCAAGTGGGACACGTCAATTATGATGAAATTTATACGAGACATAGTTCTGAAAAAATATCGAATTTTTAATATATTATTTAAATAAATTAATTTTTCATAATTATTTCTACATGGTTACATTTCAAATATAAAATGCTATATTTTACAAGAAAAAGTTTGATTTTAACTCATTTGGTTCTCGAGATTTCAACAAATGCTTTTAGTCCTCATCTATGGGGGCTAATTTCACCCCTTGAACATGAACGATAGTCGATGAGAAGAAATACGTGT
>NW_017095148.1:0-1596 GCF_001483705.2 Eufriesea mexicana
ATTATATATATTCTGTAGCAATTCTAGAATGACAAGAGGAAGGTCATTTAACAAGCGAGACATTAACAATAGAAAACGCAGTAGTGAGTGCTGCCGCCATAACAGTACTGTTACCTTTGGAGTAATTAGTTCTTTGTTGATTTAAATTCCCAAACATTTCTAGATAATCTTTGCTTATTACGTTTATCTCTAGAGAGGATTACTGTTGACAGTACGGTACTCGGTACATCAATCAAGAGAGCGCTATTGCCTTTGGAATAGTCAGCTCACTGCTTATTTATGTTCTGTAGCTATGATGGAATGAAAAATGCGGATCCACTGTCCCTCGAGAAATTAACACTTGGCAACACAGTACTGGGTGCAGCTATCGCCTCGGTACACTAGCCGTTGAATTACCTTTTCCATTGAAGACTTATATTCCAAAGTGGATATAGAATGATCGATGTATAGTATAGTTATGGCTTGAGACATTTAGAATTGTGAGTACGGGTCGTAGAACATACTCCAACAGAGATCGTCTGCAGTTGGATTAATCTGCTCACTGACGATCTATATTTTCCTGCAATACTAGGTGGACAAAAGACAGTTCATTTGTCCCTCGGGAAAGAAGCAATTGACAACACGGTACAAAGTGGAGCAATCATAACGGTACAGCAGCGGAAGGATTAACTGGTTCCTTGACGATATATGTTCCGCAGTCTTTCTAGAATAATGAATGCATAGTATTGTTATGGATAGAGATATTTGCACCTGACATTACAGTGCTTATAATATCCACCAAATGAGCACTCTAGCCTTTGGAATAGCCAGTAAAATGATAATTCAGGTTTTATAGCAATTCTAGAATGACAAAAGGCAGTTCCATTGTCCCTCGAGATATTAACAAATGAAAAACCATTACCGATTGAGGCAATCGTCACAGCACCGTAGCCCTTGTACCACTTTGTTCACTGACGTAAATTAAAAAGCAATTCTTGAATGACAATACGCACATCTATAATCCCTCGGCATATACACTATTGACAACAAAATACTGTGTACATACGTCATCACTTTAATTTAGCTGCTGGGTTACATTATTCATTGATGATTTAAATACTTCAGCAAATCTAGAGTAATCAATGTATGGTATTGGTTAGTGATGTTACAACAGACACTGCGATACTCTGTACGTCTACCTTCCGGGCGGTGTAGCCACTGCATTAATATGATCAATGATGATTTAGATCCGGTAGCAGATCTAGAAGGACAAAGGACAGATCCATTTATCATTGAGATATTGGCAATCAACAACACTGTACTGAGTGCAGCCATCGCCACAGTAATGTGCCCGCTGGAATAATCCGTTCCTTGATGATTAAAATTCCAATGCAATACTAGAATAATCAATGCACATTACGTTTATGCCTAGAGATGCATACAATAGACAGTGCGGTACCAAGTACATTCTCGAAAAGAGCGTTATTGGCGATGGAGAAATATGTTCACTGATGATAGAAATTCGCTTGCTATTCCAGAATGACATAGGTCAGACCCATTAACCCTCAAGGAATTAAAATTTCACAGCACTTTTTTGGGTACAGCAATGACCGCGGT
>NW_017095149.1:0-1598 GCF_001483705.2 Eufriesea mexicana
GTTTCGGTACGCTGTCAACTGTTTAGAGATTTCCTTTGAAACGCCATTTTGTTCCAGTTAAAGTCAAACTCTAAACGGTTGATTATACACTAGAAAAGCTCATCAATCTTCGTTAGCAAAGCCTGGACTCTGTAATTTTCTCGCGATCATCCGTGACACTTGTCACGATTGCCATGTCACACCTGTACAGTGTCATGACGCGACAGTCCAAGCTGGAAGGGTGAAGACGAATAATTCAGCGGCTATGCGAAGGCTTGCCGTCATTGATGCAGAAGCGTTCGCTTCATTAAGCCCAATACAAGGGCCTAGTTTCACTCCTTTGACACTTTGTTGAACACTTTGCTGTCCACGCAATCATCTAATCGATCTAGAATCCTTTGGTTGTAAATACGTAAATTAATTGATCTGTCCTATGCAACGAGGGCCTCGCAGTACATTTCTAAACGCGTCTCCAAAATTTGTTCCAATATTTCCAAAACTAGCTAGCTTTCGATACGCTGTCAAATGTTTAGAGATTTTCTTTGAAACGCCATTTTGTTCCAGTTAAAGTCAAACTCAAAACTGTTGATTATACATTAGAAAAGCTCATCAATCTCCGTTAGCAAAGCCTGGTCTCTAATTTTCTCGCGATCATCCGTGACACTTGTCACGATCGCCACGTCACACCTGTACAGTGTCATGACGCGAGAGTCCAAGCTAGAAGGATGAAGACGAATATTTCAGCGACTGTACGAAAGCTTGTCGTCATCGACGCAGAGGCGTTCGCTTCATTAAGTCTAGCACAGGGGCCTCGTTTCATTCCGTGGCATCAGTTGCGAAACGTGGAAATGTCGCGTTATCTGAGAGCCGGTTCATTCTCGGGTGCTAAGTAACGTCGCCTGCTTCGAATCCAAGAGTCTGCTTCGCGCGCGCTGCGGAGTAATTTGAATAAACCCCCTCTGTTCGCCGTCCAATTTTAGCACAGCACTTGTGCACGAGGGATACCGTGCCACCCACTGAGTGTGGCGCCCGGCTTACCCGCGCACACACGTGCAAACAGAGAGAATAACCCTCGTGTGTCGTTGCGACAGGTATACGCGCTGGGTTTGCGCGTGTCTGTGCGCCTGTCAGTGTACGCGCGTGTATAGCGAACGCGCTAGCGCATAAACCCTCGTTGCTGTCTTTGTGCAGCGGGATGTATAGGCTGTTTCATTAACTCTGATATAGCGGGATTTCATAGCGAATTTGTGATCGCGATTTAGCTCAGCTTTTCACTAGGTTAGATAGCCGGATCCAGCTGTGTAGACGGATCGATCGTGACAGGTTTGACGGGTGATGGAACGTTACGAGTATCGAGATCCTTTTACAGAGTTAGATCGTTCTCAAGAGTAGTTCTAGTCTTGCCGAAATTCTAGCGTTCGCAAGTTTCGGGACTGAGACCTCGCCAGCTGTCTAATTAATCACTCGCTTTGTCGATTTCACCGTCCCCCATTGAATACCTTATATAATCCGCGCGTTCGGCCATCTCGAACACTCTCGATGACACTCGACGGTGTATCCGAAATCGGCATCAGACTTTCGGCGATCCATTAACGGGAGTGATTCCACGGTGTGCTGGA
>NW_017095150.1:0-1593 GCF_001483705.2 Eufriesea mexicana
GCGCTATGCACTGCTATTCGGTGGATTTCTAATATCTAGCGTGCTCCAATATGTTCTGCTTGGATCTGGGAAGGCCTGCAATATTGGACCCGTCACGTTATGTTATGCTGCGCAACGTTTGTGTATGCTAGGTTAGGATAGCTTGGGTCAGGATATGGTTTTGTCGCGCTATGTTGAGATACACTGCGTTTGGATTGGCTATGTGAGGTTATGTTCGGTTAGTTCAGCTTTGACTTACGCGCCATACATGGCTTTCCTCTGTGTTTCTGCGATCTACTGTGCTCTACTATTTGCTATTTGGCACAGGGTGGACGGAAGCAGTGGTCGCAACACGTTACGTTGGGATAAGCTACGTTTGGTCAGGTTATGTTAACCTGTGTTAGATTTGTATAGCAATGACTATTGTGCTGTACGCTCCATCCCCATGGATTTCGGCGCTCTACTGTCCCCAAATATGTTCTGCTAGAATATAGGGCGGCAAGCAGTAATGGCCGCAGTACGTAAGGTTTAGCTATGTTACGTTTGTATATGTTAAGGTAGTATACACTGGGATAGGGTAGCTTTGACTTTTATGCTGTACACTGCTATTCAGTGGACTTCTGCGCCCTAGTGCGCCCTAGTGTGTCCTACTTGTCTCTGCGAAGCCAAAAATAGTAGTCCCGCACTTTATGTTGAGTTGTGCTACGATCGGTTAAGTCAGATTATGTCAGGTATGTTTTGTATGTATTTGACATTTGTGCTGTACACTGCTACACGGTGCACTCCCGCGCTCTACATTGCTCTACTGTACTCCCCTCGACTCTGAGGAGGAGAGCAGTGTTGATCGTTGCAAGATAGTTTGAGTTAGGCTACGTTTGGTTTGCTCGGGGTTGGTTATGTTTGGTTAGAATATCTACGGCTTTTGTGTTATTCACTGCAATAAGGTGGACTTCTGCGCTCCGCTTTTATTTCAATACTTTCTGTTTGGTCTTTGGGAAGCCAGCAATTATGATCTCGTCGCGTTAGATTGTGTTAGGCTACGCTTCGTTGGGTCAGGTCAGGAAGTTCTGGTAAGGATTCCTTCGTCTATTGTGCCTTACACTGCTGTTCGGCGGATGTATGCGCCGAACGTAGCTCTAGAATACTCTGCTCGAACCAGGCGTGGCGAGCAATAGAGGTCGTTGCACATTAGGTTGAGCTATGTTACGTTTGGATAGGATAGGTTAATTTAAGATAGATAAGGGTGGCTTCATCATTCGTGCTATACACTGCTTTTATGCGGATTTCTGTGATCTACAGTGCTCTTCTGTATTCTGCTTGGCTCAGGGGCGGCGAGCAATAGTGGTCCCGGCACGCTCTGTTAAGTTACGCTGCGTTCGTTTAGGTTAAGTTATGTTAGGTCAGGTTAGGTCAGGATATCTTCGACTTTTGTGCTGTTCGCTGCAATGCGGTGTTTTTCTGCGCAAGATTGTGCTCCAGTACACTCTGCCTGTCTCTGCGGAGGGCAACGATGGTGGTCTCGTCATGTTAGTTTGGATTTGATTACGTTTGGATGTGTTACGTTTGGATAAGTGAGGATAGTCTACATTCACCTATGTGTTCTAAACTGCTATT
>NW_017095151.1:0-1599 GCF_001483705.2 Eufriesea mexicana
AAGTGGAAAGGGAGCACGAGAGCGGAAGAAAAGCGCTGGAAAACGCGAGCACCGGCAATTAGCGATTTCAATTTTCCACCGGGGCCCGTCCGCGCAGCTGCACCGTGTGCGTCGCGCGTCTAACGTCCAATTATGCTTAGCGGTAGAGGCTGAGAAAGGAGACGCGTCCTGTAGGGCACGAGCGCATTCCGCGTGGCAACGAGCTTAAAGGTACGGGGCCAAGATAATGAATCGTGTTTCATTTCAGTTGGTCCGAAAGGTATAATTCCGGCCGTGTGCCCGCCTAATTAGGCGGAGACATCTGTAGCCAGCGGCTCTCAAACCGCGCTCCATCGCTTACCCCTTGCCAGAATAGAATAGAATTCGCGCCCGAGCTGGAAAAACTCGCGGTTTTGAGAAATCGCGAAATCGTATCGCGCGAGATTTATCGCGTTACGCGATGCGTCCGATCGAGAGATAAGAGGCAAGAGCGTAAATACGGCGATACCGATTTTTATCTCGCGCGAAAGCGATCGGGGCGCGTTAAAAACAACATCAAGATGCGTCCGAATGATCGGCCGGTATTCGACGCGATACCGATAAGCATCGCGGCGTTCCGTAGAGGCGCGCGTTCGTTGCGTTACGCGGATCCAGGCCCGGGCAGATCGGTCCGCGCGGAAACGTACGCGCGGAAACGGCGCGAGTGGTAACCTCGGCATCCCCGAGCACGTCTCCGCGTCTGGCCTCTGTAATTTTGCGCTAATCTCACTCGCCGCGCGGAGAAAATGTTATCCCCGGTGCCAATCGCGAACGTAATCTCTCTATCTATTACAGACGACGACCCGGCACAGCGTTCGTATCTGCGTCGATGCGAACTTTTGATCTTACCATCGGTATATTACATCATGCACGGGGACGCCGATGCTGTTTCTCCTCTCGTCCCGGTGAAATCGCGTCTTTACCTATCGTGTCCGCGTAAAATTCCAACGCTACCACCACTACCGCCGCGACATGGCAATCTTCGATTCGCAAGCTTTTCGTTGATTTCCACGACATCGCAGGCAAACGTTATTTTCCACGTCTGCCGGAATGTAATCTTCGAGTGAATCGCAAAAAGGCCGGTTTGCACGGCGCTCATGTCCCTGTTAATGCGCGCCACTCTTCTGATCGCTAGACGAGTCGCGGTAATATCGCTTCCATCGCATGGAAATGTGAAAGTATTTTCATTAAGATAATCGAATAGCTGGCCTCGATTTATAATTTTCCCGTAATTCGACAGCCGTCCCGGCGCGACGCGCGCGCCTACTTGTTCGCGCCTGGCCGTTTCGCTCGGGTAATTTATGGAAATTAAACGGAAATAAAGAACAACCGAAATCGTAAAGAAAGAAACAGCTGAATTACCCTGCCGCGTTGTTGCGTTCGCAAAGATGAACCTTCGATCTTATCGGGGCAACGTTTATGCATGGATCTGCGCAGGTGTTCGTCTCCCTTTGGGAGTAATTTACAACTACGTACCGATACCTCGCCGTTGAGACCGGCGGTAGCACGCGTGCTAACGGTTCGCGCTTTTTATTCCGTGCACGTCCGATATTATTGCAGGAGCAATCGAAAATAAGTTTC
>NW_017095152.1:0-1601 GCF_001483705.2 Eufriesea mexicana
ATTTATTTTAATATTGTATTTTTTTTTTTTTTTAGTATAAATGCTATGAATTTTTAAATATTTTTCCCTCTTTACGTTCTCCTCTCTTCATTTTTCCATCTACTGGTCTTCCAGCCAGGTAAATCCAGTATTAAAATAGAGTATTATTGTTCCCCTTTCACGTGTTTTCCTTCTCAGGTCTCTTCTCTGTTAGACCTAACCTCACCTTTAGAATTAATTCGATATCATTATTAAACTCCATATCATTGCCATAACTCATTCGATTCGACGTATACCAGGTATAAAATATTCAACGACTGGCCACAGAACCCCAGCTTAAATAACGCGTCCTCCACAAGAATTTTCCAAAACGGACATTAGTAGAACATAATTAATCGCTGGTAATTTATCGAATCGTCTAAACAGGCTACCCACATTAACCAATTGCGTAACCGCTTACTCTAGCCGATCTCCGAAAACACGGATCCCCTGGGATTAAATCGCTAATGAATATTTCACATATCGACGGTGTCCTTAGGGAAAAGTTTGCCCGTGCATCGGTAAAAGCTTTCAGTGGTACGTTCTCGATAGGTTACGCAAGCCCACGTATGTGTGTCAATTAATTACCCGGCGCGTATCGGTACACGGTTCCACCTGGAATTTACAGCAGCGCCGCGCCGCGGTCATTAGTGAAAACATCGTTCACTCGGTGAACTTCCAGGTAACACAACGCGCACTCTCCTTTTCCTTCAAGGACAATGTCGCCGAGAGTGGAACTTGCCCAAGAGAGAAGGCCCGTCCGCTGTCAGGGCGCACGATTTCTCTTCGTAATCTCAGGCTCGCGTGGACAGACGGGACTCAAACGATTTATATGACGTCCAGGACGGTGTTAAGGTGTTGGCGATTTAGATTTAGAACCGGGAGAAATCCCGATAAATCCCTGTAAAGAATTCCCCCCCAGGAATTTAGGCTTCCTCCGCGAATGTAAACAGTTAGCTGTTAGCGTTCATCGAGTATGCTAATAAAGCGGTAGACCTAGGTATTTTTCATATTCACGGCAACTTCTCGACGTGCCAGCTGTTCCAGCCGATACTCCCGAACGTAGAATTGCATAACCGAGATCTTTCCACTGACCTTATCCCGGCTGCTCGTCCTCAGGCCCAAAAGCACGCGTGTAGCGCGAGGGATTCATTGACCGGAGGTTAGTGGGCATGTGCTTTCTCCTTACGGCCCTATAAACGTCGTAGGTAGCCTGTTCGCTCGTAAAATCCGATTTTCCTGCCCTGTCTGACGTTTTGCGACGAAAGATCCCTGGGTTTCCCGCGTGGAGACCACGACTACCTCGGAGACCTCGAAATTGCCGTCGTAAAATTAGCAAACGGCTGGGCAGCCGACTTTGTCTCGTCGAAAATTTGTCGCCGCGGCCGATGTTGCTCGGTTAACCCTTTGACTGCCACGCCGAAATCACATGTTTCAGGATGCCATGTTAGTATTTTTATTATTCGAAGCAAATAATGGTAAAATAATAATAAATTGGTGATATAAAGCAACATTCTGACTCAATGGAGCGTTTATCTGATTAGCAGTCACATGTGACCACCGTGGGACCTTAGTAACGGTTG
>NW_017095153.1:0-1601 GCF_001483705.2 Eufriesea mexicana
TTTTCAGAAATGAAAAATTTACAGCAAGTTGTTTCGACTGTTGTAGTAATTTTGGTATTATTAAGTAATGAAATTATCGAATTCATTTGTCAAATTCTTTGTACACCAAATGTGGTGATAATAGATTGCTATAAAAAGAATGATGAATAATTATGAATTATAAATTGGATTATGAAAAGTAGTCGTCGTTGAGTTACGAAGTGAATTAAATCTGCATGTTTAATCAATATTTACGCAAAGTTGAGAAAAGGCTAATCCAAATAATTTTCTCTTTTGTGATTCATTGCAGAAAGTTATAATCAGTGTAACGCGAGCAAAGTAATCAAGCTGGCCAACCAAGTGAATATTTTTCTGCAATCCTGTTTCATTAACGACGAGGTGAAACCTTGGAAAACTGATGTACACGTAAAGCATTAGTATGTGCAAGAATTTTTTTCAGCACGGTGAGTATAAACACCATAAATATTGCACATTACCAACTTTATTGTGTTAAATATAATTGCGGTGTTCTGTATGAATATGGTACAGATACATTTTGTACGAAATAATGTATCAAAATGGTTTTACGAATTAATTTGCTATCACTGGTAAATAGTTTTTGACCAAACGCAACGATTCCAAATTATTTTTAGCTTTAATATCTGAAATCGTGCAAATTATTTTAACAGAATTTAATTTCATCCACAATTTTTTCAAATTGAAATTTTATTTACGAAGGTTACTAATTTAAAAATTCAGATTATTTATAAAGATGAAAAATTAAAGTAAAGATCATCGCGTGTACCATATTTCCTCCGAGCCCTTAATTGCTAAAATACATACTAGCTTAATGAAGCACCATCAGCCGGTATATAATGCTCCCAAATAATGGCTACCTCCGCGCCCCTCGATTCGACCTATCGAAACATTTGCTTACATCGTACACCATTGTTTTACATTGTAAACAATGCGAATCGATGCGACTCCGCGCACAACGCAGCTCGAAAATGAATTCCCGATAAAAATCTCTCGTTTACAGTCGCTTTCCCAATTGTCGTTTCCGTATCCATGACGCGAGAGTTAAAAATTGAACGAAAAAAAAGAGTAAAGGACGAAAAGATCAAAAACGAATCATATTCCCATCCACGAACGCGAATAGATTTTTAATTTCCTCTCTCTATCCACCCCATTTCGTACCGCTTAATTCTTTGCGCCCCATTATTCGACCGGCCTAAAATTCGTCGGCATCGCGGAAACAAGAATACACGATAATGCACTCCAATTGATGAACACTAAATCGTGTCAGTAATCGCTCGACACGACCTTCGATATATCTATGACACGTGATCCTTTGTGCAATTATGTGGAAAATGGTGGTGAAAAAGGAAAGCGGTGAAATTCCGCGAATTTTCGCGATATTAACCCTTTCAGAGTAGTTATGAGACGGTTCTGAAACGTTTGTTACTTTCAGAGCGAACACCGCTCGGGCTAGTGGTACCACCAACCACTTTTCTCCCACCGCTCCTTCTCCCACCACTGATCGTTCTCCCACCACCGCTTCTTCTCCTACCACCGCTCCTTCTCCCACTACCGCACTCGTCGGCCTTGCGCGGGATAAGAAG
>NW_017095154.1:0-1599 GCF_001483705.2 Eufriesea mexicana
AACTGTTTTTCCCTCTGCGTGCAAATATATTACTGGATTTGTTTCGTTATACGAATCTGTATAATATTTTATTATAATCTTCTGTTTTAATTTGAGGTTATGTAGCTTATTAATTCGAAACTTTATTAAAAGAGTTTCCTGGAAAGCTGTCCACGCGAATTTTCGAGAACTCTAAATTTGTAAGTATGGAGACTCTAACCAATACAGTATCCTTAATTAGGATAAAAATCTGATTAGTCTAAATGAATTATCGATATATAATTCGTTACTATCGTGCGACTCACGAGGAGAAGGCTTATTTTTCGAAGCTCAGGGGTACTCTTCATGAAGCTGCACGTCACGTCCGAGGGAGTGAATCGAAGGCAGGTCAGAGACACGTTGATGCACGGGTTGTTCCGGCAATCGTAATTAATCGAAGGAGTCTGTCGGAGACGAATGCCACGGAAGATTATTAATTTTTTTGGGGGCCGGCATCGGGTGCTTAATTTCGACGTGAAGCTGGCGCACCTTTAATCCATTAATTATCGGGGACATAGCTCGCCTAATGGCTTACATAAAAATCTTACGGTGTCCCCGATTAAGGAAGGAAAGTCACGATAACAGCGCCCGATAAAAGCGCGGAGATGTATCTGCGTGCGCAGTCTCGATTACGTAGCATCCTCGTGTCGTTGTCTCGCGGCTAAATTACTTCGTACAAATTGATATTTACGGGTTATGTTAATTCGCGTGAAACCGGACCTTTAATAAATTCTGCAATATCAATCTTTCGCCGCGTCGCTTCCTCGCGCGGTCCGTCCGATTATAATGAAATACTCCAGCGTATTCTTGCCTTTTTCCTCTCTTTTCGTTCTCTAGAGGCCCGGACGTGTTTGGACGCCAATTATCGTTCAATTTATTCCACCATTGCTGCCGCTTGCTAAATGAAATTTGGGGACTAAGGTATAATGGAGCAGGCGATATTTCATAGAGAGTATTTAATTAACCGAGTAAAAATGCGTTTAGATTATATTTAGCACGTTAATTTGTCTGATCGAAATTTTTCAAAAATCCATAAATTATTGTATATGAAAATATAGATAAATTGACACGGTTCGATTTAATTATTCATACTAATTGATATACTTTTGGTACTATTTAATATAATAGCTGATATAGGCTATATACACGAGTACAAAATCTTTTTAACCCTTTGCACTCGGCGATTTTTTCTTGTTACAGGAAAATAGTAATTCAAAAAATTTTTTCCAAAAAGTCGACGATATTTTTAAAACAGCAGATAAGAAATCGTATGCAAATTAAGACGTAGAATTATTTCACTTCCATATTCCACGCATCGTTGGGTAATTGTAAATTTGATATATCAATTAACGTCCATTTTTAGAATCTCATTAAATGGCGACTGAGAGGCGCCTCTCGAGTGCAACGGGTTAAATTCTAAATCCTAACCTCAAACATACAGACCTAATTCAAAAATTTTGTTTTCTGTATGGAACTTTTTGAAATCGAAATTATATATGATTGTATCAATATAAATTACGTTAAACGTGATATATAGTAAATTAAATTACAACATTCGATTGTTGTTAATGTAATATCAGA
>NW_017095155.1:0-1601 GCF_001483705.2 Eufriesea mexicana
GGGGGGCTAATAATATTCAACAAGAACTGTCTGCTAATACCGTTTCCTAAGAACTGTCTCTCAGTAAGTACCCTCAAAGCACTGTTTCGAAACTGTCTCGGAACTGTCTAAGCACTGTCCCATACGCTTCTGGGCTCTTATATATTCTTATATATTCTGAAATCTTATATATTCTTACAGATGTGTGTTAGCTTCGCTGTCTCTCAGTGGTGGTAGATGTTTAACACGTTAAACGTCATGCCAGTTTTACGTGCTGCTCTGTTCAGGCCACAGTTAGCCGTCATGCGGGCCCTAGCGCCGGTGCCTAGGGACCGGTATGGCGTTTAACGCGTTAAACAAATTGGATTCGTATGCTCATCGTCTTAAAGGTGGTTTATTCACCCTTACTAAGGTTCGCCCAAGTGGTGGTCAGGTTACAACGAATGTCCGCGAGTCAAGGGACGCTGTCAATAGGGAAATAATCTAGTCCCTCACTTAGCTTGGGATTCTCGGTCCCTGGGCAGCACCAATTTTCTGCCATGTCTAAAAAGAATCGCAAAAGGAATTCCAGACTTCCTGATAATCCACGAGTTCTTAAGAATTACTATTCAATATTTGACCAATCTTGGTCCCCGGACACATGGGTCAAAGTCCTTGCAAGACAGACTATGAACTCCCGCAAAGTGGCCAGCGGATTTATGATCATGTGCCATCCACTTGCGCACAAGCACCGCTTCCGGTTCTAACCGATCAACGCTGGTCTCCGGTAATCCTGCTGGGTTTTCGTGAAAAGTAGCATGAATCACCGCCGCTCATAAACCTAAGTTCCCGCTCGATGTTCCCGGACAGCAATTTCATCGAGCGTCTCGTCCGCAATCCCGGCACCGCGCGTTGTCGCTCGGATATAACGTTTTTATACCGCGGAAGCGAGGAAGTTGAAAGAAGCTGGCACTTCGAGCATCGACGAAACTTTTATCTGGCTGACGTACAACTCTGTGTGTCTCTGGCGTAGTGTGTAGACGGCAGCGGCGAGTTTCCTGTATTTATGGCGCACAATAATGCGGATGCACAGGGATGCGAAGTTTCTAGTGGCCAGGGTCGGTGTGTATGTAGAAGAAACTGCGGAACGAGGGGAATCCGAATGAAACTGGGATTTCCCTTCGCTTCCGTGGAGCACAATGCTGCCCTAAACTGCCAGAGTTAGCAAAGGAATTACCTATGCGGTGAAAGGACCGACAATTTGTGCGTGGAACACGATGGCTCGTTTGACGAAATACGGGCTTGCACTGGGATTATCATTAACGCTGGCAGTACCCATCTGCCATGTGTACACGGATATAATGCAATACAGGGTGTTAAAAAAAACAGGGTTCCTGGCTTTGACAGCTGACAGGGGTCACAGAGAGGATTAAAGAGTGTGAAATTGACGTAGATTCTAAATAGATCGGTTTAAAGAGATCATTATTGCGTAGAAGAATTATGTCGTTTGGAAATATGTTAATTCTGAGTTGTCATAATCTCCTTATGGTAATTGTTACATGGACTTTTTAATGTATATGTGTTGATATAAGAAAGGCATGAGTGGGACATGTCTAATGAATCCAATATCTAATGAATTCAGG
>NW_017095156.1:0-1604 GCF_001483705.2 Eufriesea mexicana
TGATGGTGGTTGTTTAAACAATCTGGGTCTGTCGTCTTAAGGGTGATGTATTATTGCCTCGTACGGTGTACCCAATTTACCCAATTTACAATTTACCCAAGGAAATTAATACCAGATAATCATGGAAGACAATGGTTATTCCATGTGAAGATTTTTAAATGGAATTTTAAATATAAATATAAAATAGTGAAGTTACGTGTTCTAAATCTTGCTAAATAAAAAATAACATTTTATATGCACCAGTCAAAAATGTAATCAAAGAAATTAATACCTGATAATAGTCATGTAAGACGATGGTTATTCCATTTGAAGAATTTTTAGTGGAATTTTAAATAGAAATATAAAACTGGGAAGGTACGTACTCCTAGTCTTACTGAATGGAAACTAACATTTTATTTGTACCAATGAGAAATAAAATTAAAAATAATATCGAATAATAATCATGAAAGTCGATGATTTGTTGCAACGAAGAGAATGGTGTATTTTTAAATCCAAGGTAATTTAACCAAGAAAATTTGTGACGATTGATAAATATATTTTTATATTTATATAGAACAATAGAATTGAATCGAATGTGCAGTGTCCTAAGAAACACATATACATATGTACTTACCATTCAAGTCTCGTTTACCAAAATTTTGCATTCGCCAGGGAAAAATACAAAGGAAAATTGACTATGAATTAATAGCTTGGAAGAGTATATTCCAGCATAGAAAATGGCCCGATGTTACTAAACTTAGTCCCGAATTATGTATCAAGATGTCTTCCAAATTGGACCAGGCAAGCTAATTCTTCGAGGCTGGCTCATCTCGTCCCGACGTGTCTCGCATTACCACGCTTCGTTATATTCTCGATCTATCATTCCACTTAGGGAAGCAAGATGATTGTATTATCGTGACAATAGCGTTTCCAGTTTTCTCACGCCACAGGGTGATACAGACGATGCCATTGTACGAATGACAAACACGTGCTCGTCATACCGTACCTGAACAATGCGAGAAAGCAGGATAATACCAATTATAAAATATCTCGCATGCAATTACAAGGGTGAATGCACGAACGCAGAAGCTATTTCGCGTGCGTTCATGTGTGCAAGTTCCGCGGTAGACTGCTCTGAGAAAGGGGCGAAGAGCTGGGAGATAGACGCCCACGTAGACACGAGGCTCTTCCACGCGAAAGACAGAGGCAACCGTGTCGTCTCTTCGTGTTACGTTCCTGGGTTAAAAAGGATCTGGGTAAACGCGAAACTGCTCTGCCTGACTGACGTATCGCCGAGGATGGCGAGCTTTGTTTGCTTGTTAAATGCTTTTACAGTTTCCATTAAAGTCTGTTTGCCAAGTGCTTTCGGCCGAGGCAGGTTAATTACGTTCCAGCACGTTAATTCCCGATATTTAATACACCACTGCTGCGATCCTAGTCTCTGCTTCGTCCCAGCGTTTGTCAGGCCTAAACGTTCATCTGACTTCGATATCTCGTGTCTTTAAACGCTGGACCAGGGCTCTAGGTGTATTATTACTGCCCTGTGGATCGCAGGAATTATTTTTCTTCGATACTTGGACTATCTAGACCTAGAACCACTGCTGGGTGTACCGTTAGTGTTTCAT
>NW_017095157.1:0-1605 GCF_001483705.2 Eufriesea mexicana
CTTTCCCTTTTTGTCTCGGCTGTGTAAGGGTTGGTGAATATTTTATGCTTTAAGTATAAAGGGTCAGGAAAATTGTGCGATGTAAATTTCTCGGTTTTCAGCCTTGTTTTGCCTTTTCCCCCGTGTTCCTTCCCATTTCCTTAGGCGTGGAACGAGGCTTTTCAAGTGAATTTCATTCGAGTGCGAATTTTTTTACCTTCCTTGACCATGCCATGCATGAAGTTTAAATGGAGACGCGTGTGAGAGGTTCACGTTGCGCCCGAGGTAAATCTTTACGTGTAATATTTTAGAAATTTTATATTGTTGGTTATTACAATGTTGCTGCATTCTATGTATACTGTTATTTTAATCTGAATAGCAGTTATTAATTCCTTTTTTAATTGGATGTAAAGGGAAATATAATTGCGAAGGGTTTTGAAGCTGTAAAATGTCGAATATAATTGACGAATTACGAATAATTTAATAACATTTACGCGAATGATTGCCATGCAAATTTCTCCATAATTAATATAGGAAAAAGCTGTTATAGAAATATAAAGAATTTATTTTCTGATTTTCACAATAATTAAATATTGTACGTACACCTTGTTAGTTGTAAATATTTTTTACAGGTTTTTAATTGCGTGCAAATATTTTTTTATCCCTTTCAAATATATTCTAATTTCCACGACACAGTTTTTGATAGTAATAAACTGGAAATGTAGGTCGTCTACCTGCATTTTAATAAATTATTCAGGATAATGACATTCACGGGAGATCCGGTTCTCTAAAAGGAGATGAATTGGAATAAAAGTATCGCTGACAAAAATATGCTACCACGAATATCCTAGTTCTTCAGTCGACGAGAAGTCGTGGCATTGGAAGTCTTCAAAGGAATCAAAAAATGCGAATGAATGCATTATATTCAGCACATTTCAATGCTCTTTTTTCATTCTTCTTTTTTTTCTGTTTCTCCATACAGTGAATTGAAGGTATTGTAAAATTCTTCACCGATAAAATCTTTCTGAAATGAAGCAGTTTTATAATTCCGAGTATATTCGTACTTTATTAACATTACAAAAGTGGATCCAAAATTTTGAAAATTACAAGATCTACGCGAAATTAGTTTCAATTTCACGGAGAAATTTATTTCACGTTCCTTTTACGATATTTTTTCCATGAAATATTAATGCTAATTAATACTTTCTACTATTCATCTCTCGAGATGATGAATGTCTAAGGATCTACCTCAGGTATCACATCCTCTATTTTAATCATGTTAACTACCTCTTAATCATTTTAGCTAGAATTGTATTTAAGAACGACAAAAAATGTTACATTTTTTTTAAATTGATATATCAATTGGGTTGACCAAGAAATTACGTTAATATTGTTAACATAAATTGACAATCATTTCGTTTAAAATAAAAGAAAAAATGTTTTTATTTAATAATATAATAAGTATTTTGTTTTATAATAAATAATTCTAATTAACATGTTGTTATATTTAATAAATTATAAAAATTGCTTCTCACTAAATAACAAAATGGCACCATCTACTGCAAAAATTAGGTATTGCCTATTGGTCAACCCAATAAAATAGAACTCAATTCTTCATTTCACTCT
>NW_017095158.1:0-1609 GCF_001483705.2 Eufriesea mexicana
TGAATTCGTGAAAATTGAAGTATTCTGAACTCGTGAAGCACATCTAGGATCACTCGAGACTTGGATGAAACCATCCTGAAGATAGAACACGCGAACCAGAAGACTGTGTAGTCAAGAGATATCGATTGTCAGAACTCCAGGGTCGTGACTTGGATCTCTAGACTAGTCTCCCCGAGTCTTACGATTCCATGAGATTCCTTCTCAAGTCCTTCTTCTGTAAAATGGTTCTAGTCAGGTTCCGTGAGTCAAAGATCGTAGAGATAGATGTCTCTTAACCTCGAGGAGCTTCCTAGTCGTGTTCAACGAATGCTCTTGAATGATTGAATTCAGGTCTTTCGATCTTGAAGTGCTCTTGTACTGATTTCTGTAGCCAAAAATCTTGAAAACCTTGAATTCCTAGGGTGTTTGAGTTTACATCCGCCAACTCGGGTTAGAATCTTGGATACTTCGATAATCCGATAATCCTGTCTATCAACTAGTTGATCTCGGTGCAATATTTGAAACATTTTCAGTACTTGTAAATAGTTAGCAATTACAACTAGGATTTCGCGTTGCAGTTTTAGGGTATTCTGAAAGTCATATCGATCCATAATGCAAAATGTAACTCGATATTTTCAAACTACTTTTTTACCTTTCATTCTGGCTTGCAATAGCCGTTTAATTGTTTTCTACAGCTCGTCCATTTTTCTAAACATAATGATTAGCCAATGTTATTTGTTCTTTAAACAATACATCTAATGGTTCCTGAAATTAACTATATAACGAATGTTCGATAATTTTTTCTCCTCCATTTAACAATCATCTCACGAGGAATTCAGTTGTTCCTATAATCACGTAGTCAATTAAAAGAATCTCATGGACCATCGAATAGGACGAGCAAAAGAGTTCTACTTTTTTGAAGAATTAAGTTCTACGAGCGCAAGATGTCCTGAAATTTCGCATTAATCTTACTCGAAAATTCTCGCATTTTTCACTACCTTCTTTCGCGTGTCACGCACCAAACATGGCCCCACGCTTCTGCCATTCAAACAGCGGATAACGTCACTCTGTCGCAAATTACAGCTGCGCGGAGAAGTAACGCGTGGCACGTAAATGTTGCCAAAGGATAGTATCGTATTTATGCAAGAAGAAGGATGAACGCGACCAAATCAGAGTGGCGCAGATCAAAGGAAAGCGGAAGATGGGAACGAGGTGCTGAAGCGTCGGTGCCTGGTAATCCATCATGCGCTGTCTATACCAGTTCCGTGGCACCCGCTCGGGGCTAAACCAATCCATGCGTTTCATTCCGGTGACTTCCTTCGAACCCGTCATTTTTCTCCGTACATCGTGACTGCATCATCGCTTTCTGATACGAAACCTCTACTCGCCTATCAGTCGCCACCCCTAAATGCAGTCATCGTTCCTCTCTATCTCGTTGACAGACACTCCTGGATTACATGGGCGAGAAAGAACGCAGGAAAGATATTTTGCAGATGAGGAGGAAAATTTTGAAAACCACAGAGGACAGGCAGAAGTATCTGCATAATCGTTGGCTGATGCTTTGCAATTGCTCGTGGTTTCTTTGAGGGTACAGTTGCAGTTGCGTTTAATCATCCACCGTGTCACTGAA
>NW_017095159.1:0-1614 GCF_001483705.2 Eufriesea mexicana
GCGGATGAGGTCACCAGCGCAAGGGTGGACCCCTCGAAGGAGAGGGTTCCCTCCACCACTGTCTTTGTCTGGAAGAACCTTCCCTTCCTTCAAGGTGGCCGATTTGCGGACCAAGGGAACGCCCTTGGTCCAATTAGCCAATAATATTTGGGAATCTCCCAATTTTTCCTAACACCGATCTTAGGAAAATCGAGGAAACACAGTTCTAAACGAATCCTCAAAGAGGACAGTTCGAAACGAAACCTCAACGAAAACAGTTCGAGCCTAGCAATCGAGACCTCCAAGAAGTCAGTTCCTATCGTCATACCAGAGTCTAGCGATTGACTCTAAGCATGATCTTCCTTTTTCTCGTACTAATTGAAACAGTTGTCCATTATTAATTTGGCGAGCAACATAACAAGATCGCGAGACGGATTTACAACCCGTCAGAATTTCCCAAAATATTCAATCGCGACGCGACACTCTTGAATGGCGATGATTAGTGACGGACAACTCTCTGAGCAAATTGTGTGTATCTTCGAATGTTCAGTGTATATCGTCCAATCAATTGAATTTCTCCAATTGCCAAGAACGCATCACGCGCCAATTTAATACCATGTGATTAGTTTTATATATTTGCGGATTGCGAGTGTAATGAGAGGTAGATTGTTTGTTCTGACTAGTTCGTGGTTATTTATTGCAACTAAACTGTACAATAATTAGAGTGAAACGTTAGCGAAGTATCGTCTCGAATACGCGTTTTATAGTATTTACTAGATGTTTCGGTGATGGGTGTTGAATACGTACTGACTTTTGCTTCCTGTAATGTCTCGTCGTGTCCTCTTCGGTCCTTCCTCGAGTTTGTTTTGATTGGTTAAAGGTAGACGCTAGTAGCGGAAAAATAGAATTTTTTGATTGGACGTGGACTTTTGTGGAAATTATTTTTTGGAGTCAAAATTCTCAAGGAAGTTGCTTTTCGATAGTCAATGACGTGATTTGTAAGTAGGTGTCCGTTCGTCGCTTTGGCGCAAAATAATAAAGTCGATAAAATTATCGAAAATTAAAATAAGAGTTATGTTATAAGCACAACTCTCGAAGTGAAGTGAATGTTTCTTTTTGCTGTGTATGATAAACAACGCCTTGATGTTGAGGGAGCGTGTGTAGTCTTCGAGAGCAGATTTGGTTGCAAGTGTGTTTTGCGAGAGTTGACTCGATACTATGTGTTTCTTTCGAGAATGCTACAAGTCCATAAAAATCCTTGGTAGGTCTACGCATTTTTCTATTGGTTATTATAAATAATGGGAGATGCTGATTTTGAGGTATAAGAGTAGGGTTACGAAGTAGGTTTCAGAAAAGCGAGATGAATTATTGCCTCATATGCCAGGTACTTGGCGTATATGATGGCCAAACGTCGATGTCCCATCGTGTTTTACCTGGGGTACGGGGTTGGCAATATAGTATTTTCTCAATGAGAGTAATAATACCGCTGAAACGATATTTCAAGGCCTAACAACCCTATTGTAACATAATTTTCATTATACGCATTGTTTTTATTGATTTATTATATTATAAATTGTGTTTTAATTTATTATTAGTTAGTACCAATGATAGCTGTTATAAATATATGTATGTATA
>NW_017095160.1:0-1615 GCF_001483705.2 Eufriesea mexicana
ATTCGCTGCAGGGTGTCTCCTCGTGGTAAATAGAAGAAAAGTTTGCTCTCCTTTTCCACTCGAGCGTTCATTCGTTCTGCTCGCGTGTGCGTGGCCGAGAAAATTACGCGTTCAATTTGGCAAAGTGGTGGCCGCGCCTCGTGCCGGTGAATTACGGGGGAAAAACAAAATGGCGATCGATAGCGATCCCGGAGTCGCGCGGGAATCCTTTGACGAGTCGAGTCTCGTTCTGTGGGGCGACAAAGCTGAGAGACCGGAGAAAGAATTAGAAAGGGGAAAGAAAGAAGAGATATATATATATATATACAGGGTGAGGGAAGAAGGTGTTGAATGCGCGTTAATTGATACGCTCCTGGCGGGGCGAGGGGAGGATTTTTCAACGAAGACGAATCCGTCTACGATTTACCGTACAAGCGAAACAAATTTTGCCCGAGCGAATCAGCCAGTCGATGGATTATTTCACCCCCTGGCAATTTCGAATGGATGGCGAATGAACAAAAATGAGGAAGGGAGAGGAGAAAAAAGGAGGAAGAAAGGGAAGAGGGGGCAAAAAAGGGATGTACAATGGCTCAATCACAGCGGCAGGAGAGTTATCGCGCCTGCAAAAGAGGAAATTAACCGTGATTTAATAGCGAGAATTTTCGGATTCACCGCCATCCTCGTGTAACTCGTTTCAAACGTTCCCTCCTTTCCCTTTCTCGCTTTATCCGGCTCCGAATTCTCTCTCTTCCTCTCCTATCTCTCTCTCTCTCTCTTTCTACCCTTCTCCTTCCTCTCTGTTAACGCTGACTCTCTCTCTGTCGTTTTTTTCTCTCTCTCCCTTTCCCTCTTTCTCTCTCACTTTCTCCCTCTACCATTCTCTCTCTCTCCGTTTCTCTGACCGTCCTTCTTTCTCCGACGCGCACTTTCGCCCGGTGCTGCGCTCTGCTCTTTCGGTATCAAATTCAACGTGTCGCCAGAGCGATTCCAGCGGAACACGCCGGGTAGCCTGATTTTCCTGATGAGTTCAGACGCCGTCGGTGAAATTAATTTCGCTTCATTTCGTGCCGGCTTGAAATTTGGCGGGGAAAATAAACGACGCCACCGGAGAAGCGGGGCTGGAGAAAAAAAGAGAGGAAAGGGAAAAGAGAAAGTAGGGGGAAATGGCGACGGACGCTGGAAGACGTCGCGACGCGCTGATCGGGTCACAGTGGATGTCTTCGGACGTAATTATTAAGTCCGTCGGAATCGAACGAACGATCGGGCAACGTCCGGATTCGACGAATGGCACGCCGGCATTCCGATTTAATCGGTTCTCAATGCGGAATGGAGGAACCGAGGAATGGGGCGACACTTATTCCGGGATACTTTCGAGGAAAGTTTCTTTAAATTTGTACGCGATCCCTCGGTTTCGATGATAGCGTCAATTTTAATGTATTAAAGACATATGTGGTTGATATAGAACATTTAGGTTAACATAGAAACGAATAAATTTGCACGTGATTTGTCGTCATTGTAATTTGTCTTTTAGTACACTCTTCGAAATACCGAAAGACAGATCGGTTTTCCTAAATCAACTGACCACGGAATTTTTCATTTTGTCAACTTAAATGAAACATCCTGTATATAGTAGAAA
>NW_017095161.1:0-1615 GCF_001483705.2 Eufriesea mexicana
GAAATTTAGAAATTTGAAAATTTAGAAATTCGGAAATTTAGAAATTCAGAAATTTGGAAATTTAGAAATTTGAAAATTTAGAAATTCGGAAATTTGGAAATTTAGAAATTTAAAAATTTCGAAACTGAAAAATTTAAAAATACGGAAATTTGGAAACTCGGGAATTACAAAATTCGGCTTTGGAAATTTTCAAATTTATAAAACTTCAATTTCAGAACTTCGACTCTTCGTGAAACCCTCCCCTAGTGCTCACTGACACTATCATCAGTATCAACGTAACCATAAAGCAACATACTCGACAAAAAGCAATCTTGATTTGATATCAACATCAAGGAACAAATATTACCCCAGTCGTTTCGAAGCTGCTCGCAAAATTTAATACTCGGTCGAATGTTGATCGAAACACATCCCCCTGCCATAGAGCCGTGAAGCTACGGTGTCTTCTCTATTTTCATTTCCTCGGATGACGTTAAAGAGGCTCGAAATCACAAACAAGCTTTAGACATCGTACACCGGGTATCGTGTTCGTCGCAACGATGATAAAATCCATTTCCACCCCGACCAGGTGAAGGAAAAACGATTAAAGGGAAAACTCGGCGACTGTAAATCCCAGTAATTTCAACGTTTCGCGCAGAATTGAATTAACCCTGGAGGGTCTGTCGCCCGAGGACACCATCTTCCCTCCGTCGTGTTCCAGCCATTCGATATTTCCAGACACCAGATTTTCAAACGTGAAATACGCGGGAAATTACTCTCACGGATCTTTAAACTTACACGAACCCTCTTCGACCAGATTTTCCTACGAGTCCTTTTCCAAACAATTTTTTAAACATTTCCAAAAACATCCCCCCCGCGATATTCTTCCTCCCTGAACAACATATGTAACCCCCACTCTAGGAAAATATTTATCCTTTATCTATCACCATATTGGATTCAACCCTATAAATCTTTTACGATACCTCCAGGGCCGTAGCAATTTTGACAGTCAGGGGAGAAAGACTGTTATGTGCTGAAATATACAGCTATTAACGTTTAGATATTTCATATCCTGTGATCCCGAACCTCGTATCCAATATTCCTCTAAATTCGACGAAAATTCGAGTGGAAATATCCAGATCGAAAGCTGGCTACCTTCCCTTCGTTACATCGAAGAGCCTCGTTTCTTATTTCGAAAGGCATATGCCGAATGCCCGATAGCCTAAGCGAAAATGGCCTTCACGGAGGCTCTAACGAGACGTCGGAGCTGCCACAGAGGGGAATTAAAATGATCACGTTGGTAACTGAGCCGGGGAACGACAAACGATGCTAGGAAAGCAGATTGGTTTGCATATTGACCTGTCGCAATCTCGTGCTGACCGTGCAAGCGCGAGAAGCTAGCACGTGGCTCATATTGGATTACGGCGAATCCTCTTATGATACGCGGTCTTCAAGGTTGCACGGCGACCCCTGGCATTGCGACAAATCGAAAGGAGTGAGTTGTCCGCGGGATTTGTCACTCGGCATCGCGTTACGATAATCGCTCGAGCTCGCGTCCGTTTTCCGACTGAAGCCACCTAACGGATGACAGTGATTGGGAGAGTGAGAGAGGGAGAGAGAGAGGAATGGTGAGTGTTTT
>NW_017095162.1:0-1603 GCF_001483705.2 Eufriesea mexicana
AATCCACAGAATAGATGAGTATAGCACAAAAGTCAAAGTTACACTGTCCTAACCTCACCTAACCTAGCGAAGCCAAGCGCAACATATCCCAGACTAGCCCACCGAAACCTCTATTATTGCATCCAACGTAGCCAAGCAGAATATAATAGAGCACTGTAGACCGCAGTAATCCACAGCCGTTGCAGCGTGTAGCACAGTCGTCGAGGGTACGCTTACCTAACCTTTCCTAACCTAACGTATCCGGACGTAACCTTACTAAACATAACCTGCCGAGACAAATATTGCTGGCCTCGCCAGAGCCAAGCAGAACATATTAGAGAAATGTGGAGGGCAAAGGTCCAGCTATTGGCGTTGTATAGCATAAAAGTCAAAGCTATCCTACCCTCACATAACCAAAAGTAACATAACCGAACGTAACATAATCAAACGCTATCTATATCAACATAACGTGCCGAGGCCACTGTTGCAGGGCATCCCAGAGCCAAGCAGAACATAATGGAGCACACTAGAGTGCAGAAGTCCACTGAATAGCAGCATATAGCACAGAGGTCATAGCTATACAGACGAATCCAATCTAACATAGCCTATACAAACGCAGCCTACCACAACGTAACGTGCCGCGGCCACTATTGGTGGTATTCCCAAGGCTGAGCATAGCATAACATAGCACTGTACAGCGCAAAAATACTCCAAACAACAGTGTATAGCGCGAAAGACTAAGTCAACCTGACCGAGCTTTACCGAACCCAATCCAACGAAACGTCGCCGAAATCAACCTGACATGACGAGAACACTATTGCTGGTCTCCGCAGAGATAAGCATAACATATTAATGCACGCTGGAGCGCAGAAGTCTGCCGAATAGCTGTGAATAGCAGAGTGGTCATAGTAGCCTATCGTAACCTAGCCAAGCGCATCAAACACAAACGAAGCCCAATTCAACCTGGCATGACCAGACATCTATTGCTGGCCTCCGCAGACACAAGCAGAATCTTCTAGAGCACAGTAGAGGCAAGAAATCCTCCGAATAGCAGCGTATAGCACGTAGGTCAGAGATAACCTGACAGAGCTTGACATACTCTAACCTAACCATACGTAATACAAATCAGCCTAACGTGAGGGAAACGCTGTTGCTGGCCTTGCCAGAGCCAAGCAGAAGATATTGGAACACGGTATATCGCATATATCCGCGGAGAGCAGTGTGAAGCACAAAAGTATAAACTATCCTGTTCTAACCTCCCGAACGTAACGCAACCCAACGTTGCATAGCTCAACCTAACGTGCCGAGACCACAATTGCTGGCCTCCCCAGAGCCGAGCAGAGAATGCTGCAGCACATCACAGAGCAGAAATCCACCGCATTGCCGTGTATAGCACAAAAGTCAGACATATCATGACCTAATTTAGCCTAACCTAACCAAACCAAACGTAGTGTAACTCGACATAACGCGAAGAGGCCAATATCTCTGTCCTCCAGGGGCCCGGCAGAGACACAGGAGAACATTTGAGAGCAGAAATGCACCGAATAGCAGTGAACAGCACGAAAGCGAATGTAGCCTATCCTATCCTAGGCAAACGTAACATATCCAAACGAAGCTTAGCCCA
>NW_017095163.1:0-1617 GCF_001483705.2 Eufriesea mexicana
AAGGTCTAGTGAATCTTTTTACTAGAGTGGGAAGACGAATTAGATGCAGAGATAGTCAGTGATATGGCAAAAGTTGGAGAAAATTGAGGTACAGACGAGAAAAGAATTTGATTCTATTAAATGTGATCAGGCAGATTTTTATCGCCACTGTAGACCCCTAGATTCTTTATAGATCGAAGGTCTAGTGAATTTTTCTACAAGGAAGGGCAGACGAATTGGATCATTAGATGATCCTGACAAGGCACACCTTACCTTAGTTCTGACGAAAGGGTAGTATCAAGTTCGAGTTTAAGTTCAATGTTTGTTACAATGACGGGTACTTAATCTCAAGATGGTGGATGCAGGGTCACTTTGACATAGTCTCAGAAATCATGTCCAGGACATGTCCATCTAAGATCCGAAATTTTTAAAGGAAACGGAATTTGAGGTGTTTTAAATTGCCGAACATAAATAATAAATAATCTGTTAATATTTGGTAAAGGAACCTAATTTATACTACCATAAAAGGATAGAATATAAGAAAGTGGAACTAATAATTACAATAAAAATAATAAGAATATCTCTGTTTTGAGGTTAGAATTTCTTAGGCTAGAATTATCTTCGTTAAAGTTCTTCTGACATTAAGAAATCACCAGTGACTTTTACATAGCTTCTATGTGCTCACTTAGAGAACACCTAATTACCCCATTCTGTGACTTTTTTAGGACCTCATAAATGATTCCTCTCCAACTTCAACCGGACCAAGAATATATCTTGTTACATCTCCATAAAAGACCCTACATATAATATCTATTCTACACCCATCACAGAGACCCCTATACACAATGAAGTCACTCAAGGATGAAAATAATCCAGCATCACGGTGTCAGTCTTAATCACCTGTCTGCCCCCTGTCAACAAAAATATTCCAGAGACCAAGACCCTATCAGAGGTCAAGATCCCGAATAGGCTATCGCAGATCAAGAGTCCAAACGGACACAGCAGTACCCGAAGGTACCGATAACAGTTGGCATAATTTGTCAACGATTTGTCAATTTTAGCGAGTGCTTAAAACATCATGTCCATCGACTTTTATTCGCCATCCGGAACGAAATCCACTCGACCCTGTCATCGACAGTGGCGCCACCAGGCTAGCAACAAACCGAGAGCCTGTAAATCTCGCGGTATGACCACGTCCAGGTGATGCTCAGTGGCCATGGTCAGGACATAATTCTGATTGAGACATATGGCTGGTGAACCGCGGGTCAAACGTTATCGCTCGCGCGAATGCGTGCCAGTTTGCAGCCGCTCCTAGGAATCCGTGGAACGGTTGATTAATTAACGGTGCTCGGGTCGACTTGCCTTGCCAATTATCTGTTCCTTTAAATCCCTGCAAGTGGACTTTCAGGATCCAGGACAGTGCTCCAACGCATTTTTCGAGTCTTAGATGGAAGATCTTATGATGATTTGTGTCATATCTAGGATTGAGTTTAGGTCGACTAGGGGTAGAGCGTATCTATCAGGATTATTGGGTTATTTTGGTTATTTTGGATAGGAATAGTTTCTGAGTGCAATTTTACACTTAGGTTTTGTTACCATTAGGTTTTGTACACCATTCGACGAAAGAGGGAAGATCTT
>NW_017095164.1:0-1621 GCF_001483705.2 Eufriesea mexicana
GTATTGTAGACGATTCGAAGTGCACTTCGAATATGGAATATTCGAAAAATCGAACCGATTATTCTAAATATTAGGATATTAAATTATAAAAATAATTTTTAAATTAATTCGAATACGAAATATTCTAAAAATCGAAGAGATCGTAAAAAAATATCTAAAGATTCGAAATATACTTCAAATGTAATAAATTTTTAGAGAAATTGTACATCGAATATTTATTACACACCAAGAAGGCAATAACAAAACTTTCAAACGATTTAAGAAACACCTCAAACCCAAACCATTAAAAATAAATTTCGAATCTAATTAAAATACTCTGTACTAATTACACTAAGATTAAATTTAGAATCTCCACAAAGAAGAAAAATTCGAAAAACGTAGATCATAACAAAGCTATCAAATTTTTAAAAGTATACTTCGCGAGTCGAATTAAAATACCAGAAACGGAGAATAAATTTCGAATCTCGACAAAGCAGAAAAATTCGAAAAATCGAGATGCCAACAAACATTCCCAATGATTCAAAATACACTTGACATACAGAACGTTAAAAATAAATTTCGAGTCGAATAGACCCACCGTATACGAAGGGAAAAAATGGCGAATCGGCTGAAAATCGCGCAGATCGTTATAAAATATTTCGTGGAGGGTAATTTGAATTTCGAGTGGCGTGGAGAGCTGTTGGACGCGATATCGATCGATCCGCTGTGAGATCGGAGTAGAACACATGCTCGCACGGCGGATCGATCGATCGACGGTGGGCATCGATCGCGATGCATCCGCTCGAATTCGACATGTGCTGTTAAGGATGATTATGCGCGCACGTGCATGCAACCGAGGCACATCCTCGCGATGAACTTCCGTATCGATTCACGCGCTGCCCAACGCTCCGCAGGCAGTTGCACGGTTTACATCTTTCAGCCTAATTCCTCCGCTCGAATTATCTCCGATCCCGCGTGTATTTATTCCGCCGAGTGATAAGCCGCGTCTCGGACTACGACACCCACGTGATTCCAGCTGATTTGCATACTACCGTCACGTGTCGCGTGCATCGTCACCTCATGGCCGGCGACTATGATCGTTACTCGAAAGAAGTATCTCAGCTGCCCGGGACGCAGGCATGCCTTGGCTGACGCGCTATTAAATGACGGATGCGGATCTGTTTATGCATCATCCACCGCGGAGATCCTCTTCCGACTCGAGTACTATACGAAATTTTATTTTCGAAAACGCTCTACATGCTGGGATTTGAAAATAGTCTAATTCATGGACGCTTTGTTCTGAATTATCACAAATTTATATATATTTGCTGGGAAAAGCTTGGTGTAATTTCCTTGAATATGTTCGTCGAGTAATTAGGTTCTTTGGATATACAGATTCCTGAAGATACGAGATGATTTTCGATTTGATATTTCCATACGAAAAAGTGTCAAAGAAATTGTTTGAAAATGAAAATTGGAGGGTCTATGAGATGAAATTCGAGGAATTGGAAAGTTCGGAAGACGGTGTCAGCGCATGCGCACAGGAGTTGCGAGCTTTCGCCGCGAACCGTGAGAATTTCGTGGAACAGCCTCGCGCCTAATTGCAAGATAAAAGGTGGACGTTCTGCGCGGTGTTATCGCC
>NW_017095165.1:0-1618 GCF_001483705.2 Eufriesea mexicana
GTCAGAAGAATTTATATGTCGTTGCTTTGGTTTGCAACTTCTTCTAGCGTGCGTATGTAGATAAATTCAGGCGTAACGAAGCGAGAAATATGAATATTAGAAAGCGAAGAATCATTGTGAGAATGAATTCCGGACAAACATCGTTAATCAAAGTGACGAGTTAATTTGTCATTCGCAGCTGACGGGTTAATAGACTCGAAAAAATATACCAATCAGTATGCGATCATAACTCATCCAGAGTGTAATCTACATCGACACTTATTTATCCTGCGTGTAACTAGAGTCGTTTTATATCGTCAAATTAATATAAAGCACGCAAGCACTAGAGTAATTTCGAAATCCGATAATTCACTGATCCAAGTACAGTCAAATATAAAATATTCTATTATTTAATTAATTTCGAATTTTGAAATATCAAAGATCCATTGCATCGCGAAACTGATATTATTGTAATAGAAATTCTTAATTTAACCCTTTGCACTCGACGGTGTTTTGGCTAAGGAAGAGTAGTAGTTCAAAGATTTTCTGTTACAAGGCTGACGATATTTTTCTGAGTAGTGAATAAGAAGTCACGTGATAATTAACACTTAGAATTATTTGATTTCGATACCTCGCACACTATCTGAAATGTGACATATTAATGAATATCGAGCTTCGAAATTTTATCAAATGGAGACTGGAGGGCTCAAAGGACTCTCGAGCGCAAAGAATTAATAACTACTTAATGGTAACTCAAGGATGACTGTAGATATATCAGGAAATCCGTTGAAAAATGTATTCTTATGAATCACTTTGATCAATGATGGACACAGTCTGTGAGAGTAACAGCTCGTTTCTATGAAGCCAGTTAGAAGGTTTCTTGCCACGATCAAGATCCTTTGATTACCCGGATTGATCCCGAGATTAACGATCCATCGTCTACTTTACGAACCACAGACGACAGCATGGGTTGCCTAGGAGACGATTACTGTCCACCCCAATGTAATTGCGCCGAGTCAGTGGTGAGGTGTTCGAGGTCTCAGCTTACGGAGATTCCACGTGGGATTCCGCCGGAAACCACCGAGCTGTATTTGAACGAGAACGACATCAAGACGATCCAACCGGAGAGGCTGAGCCACCTGAAGATCCTCGCTAGACTGTAAATAAAACTCACGTGCGACCTCGTAACGTTTGGTCCATGACTATAGAGGAAACACCTAACACCGTCTCTTCCTTTGCCTTTCAGGGACCTGAGCAACAATCAGATCGGTATGCTGTCGAACGACACCTTCAGGAACCTCACCAAGCTCTCACACCTGTAAGTACATGACTAGGATGTAACTCTTTCAGCGGGACCATTTTCTTTTTTTTTTTTTTATTTTTAATGTGACATTACGAAGATTGCATCGATTTTTACTATGACATTTCTAATTTTCACGATTTTATTAGTGGCCGTGAAAAATTACCATTTTAATGGGAGACACCTCATTCTGTGTGACCATTTCTTGCCTTATTCGCGAATTTTTTATTTTTAACGTGGTATTACGAAGATTGCATCGATTTCAACTATGACATTCCTAATTTTCACGATTTTATTAGTGGCCGTGAGAAATTACCATTTTAATGAGAGACACCTCAT
>NW_017095166.1:0-1624 GCF_001483705.2 Eufriesea mexicana
GCTAAATTTGCTGCGTTGAAATCTGCCGACGTATATAGTAGTTCCAATAAAATTACCTTCATGTTTATTGATTTTATCAACTGATATAATTCATTCCTAAGCAATTCCGCCTTTGGGCGTTGATACTGATACAACTCCTGGTCGGATAATTCAATTTAATTTATTTCACGTCCAGGTTTATGATTTGGTCAATCTTCAAAAGTTTGTGGTATAAATCATACCTTTTTTGGGACTTGTTAATAAAATAAAGGAGCAAAATACATAGTAATCACGAAAAATTCGCCGCAAGCAGGTGGCGGACACACACTGGTCGCCATTGCTCTTGCACCATACTAGACAGATGTCGATCGCTTTCATCGTGTATATGTGCAGGGCCGTATTCGAATTCAGCGCGGTCCCCATACTGATCGCATTACATAAAATTATTTAATTGTAATAATTAGTTATTGATTTCCTTAACTTGAATATATTTAATTGTAACAAGTAATAGTGGATGAATTTCTTGAGTATATATGATTTTTCAGATTGGAGGAGCAATTTCAGGATTGTCCTTAATAATTAAAATAAATTACACATATAGTCACCAGAAAATTTAATTAATTAATTTAAATTAAAGTGTTAAGGGAATTATTAGTTTTATTTATTACAATTATTATATTAACGTTTAAGTTATACATAAATTCTGATTAGTTATTCTTATTAAATATATACTTTTATTTCAAGATAATTGATTCGACTGAATATTTAGTTTATTAAATTGGAGTTCAAGGTATTATTCTTACAATTTAGCAATTTTAACTTTATGAATTCTTTCAAAAATTTTTATAAATATTAAGGAAGAAAATAAATGATGCTTATTATTAACTTACTTTGTAGTATTGGTTGTATTATATTTATGTATTTCTACAATCATTTTATTCCTTTATCTTGTATTTGAAGCTAGATTATTGATAACTTTCTGTTATTAATAAATTGAGGATTTTCAATAAATCGAATCTTAGCTAGACATTATTTAGTTTTCTATGCTATAATTCTTTCTCGGTCTTTATTAATATATATTATATATTTATTAAAGGGAGAAAATAATTAAAATTTCAAATTAATTTAATTATGTCATCATAACATTAATGTTTTTATGCTTCTATATACTTAATACATTCCTGATTATTAAAAGCACATGCTGAAGCTCCTTCTTATGGATCAATTATTTTAGCTACAATTATATTAAAATTCGGAAGCTATGGATTATTACGATTAATATATATTTTCAAAAATTAAATATTACATTTTAATAATTAGATTCATAGAAATATTAATTCCTAGAATTATATGTTTAGGTCAATGAGATATAAAATTCTTGTGTATTGGACATACAAGTGTGTGAGTACAGGTTTTATATGTGTGAACGTTATTAAGGTAGAATGGACGAAAGTTATTTGGTAAGACATAAATATGTGCGAGTGGAGTCTAGTGCGAATTCTGATAAAAATTTTTTAGAAGAATGTGCCAGATAGAACCAGTTACGTGAGAATCGTGAAATAAATAAAATTTGCCTGAATTTTAAAAAATTTATTATATTATTAACACGCTCTTGTATTTCTTGGTATACACTTTCGCAATTACT
>NW_017095167.1:0-1624 GCF_001483705.2 Eufriesea mexicana
TCGACTTCATCTCATTTCCTTTTACTATTAGGACTTCTTGTGGTTATTCCTCCTGTGTTTCTCTCTTCGGTTTCTTCTTTGTTTTCTGTTCCCTTATATCGACAGCTTTCTATTTCTCTTTCGACTTCAGCTCCTTCGTATCGATAGTTTTCCGTTTCGTTTTGACTTCCCCTTGTGCCTCTCCTATTAGGCAGCATCCGCACGTGGTTTCGTCGTAACGTAGCGTCCTCTACTTTGTATACATTCTCCGTATCGGGGGGTGCAGGGGTTCCTCTTGGCGTCCAGGTCGATCGAGGACAGCAGCGATCGAGACAAGTGGACCCGAATCTTTTCGTGAGTCGACTCGAGAGGGAAGCAGCGTTCGCGTCGGGTTACGACGTCTCTTCACGAGGGTTCGTATCGCGCCGGATGTATCTATGGGTTAACGTTATTGATCCCTTTGTGGGTCTCGGATCTCCAACGTTTCACGCGTGCTTTGTGTCCCGACGCTTCCATACACTCCTCCGGCAGGAATCCCTTCGCGGCCACATTTTCCTCGATACTCTCTCGCTTGCCAACGTCGTTCCAAAGCCACTCCGAAATTCCGGAAGAAAGTCGCGGAAGACCCGTGCAGGAGACGCTTGGAAACAATCGAGAAGCCCGTGGACGGTGGTCGTAAAAGTGGACAGACGCACGGCGGCGCAAATCACGGCCGAAATGGCAGCTGTGAGCGTGTAACAGGAGTGCAGCTTGCCATCCGACGTGAAGGCTGAGTCGTGAGCAGCGATGGGACCGATCGTTGCTCGACCTCTTCATCGATTCCGAATTTACTGGCTCGCTTCGCCTAATTGAATAGCTCCGGAAGCTTAATCGACGTTCGCTGGAGAATCCGCAGGGTTTGCGAGCTCTCGTGCAACGGCCACGGTGCCATTGTGTAAGAGACCCGGTATCGATTCCGACGGAAACTCAGTCACGACGACGAAGGTCTTTCGCTGTGCTTTGGGTATTAACCCGATGGCATTTCGGGGTCTCGAATCTTCCCGATTTCCCTGCATCCGCCCTGTAACTCTGCGTGCATCCTCCGCAGACCCGGGACCAGAGGTACGTACCACGGAGAGACACGTAAAAGCGTGCGTCGTGCATTTTGAACCCGAAGGACGAGCGCGAGTAGATATCACAGCAGTCCTTAATCGAGCGGATCTATTAGGATTTTCGCTTTTAGAGCGTCTTTCGGGATGAAATAAAAGGGAACGTAGGAGGTATAGAACGGAGCTGCGAAGCACGCGGAGGATGGCAAATGGCGGCGCGTATCGCTTATTGTTTTAAATAGTCCAGTCTATTCGCGGCGTACTTAAACCGCTTATCGCGGGGACTGCTCGTTATAGACTAATTTACGCAAAGACTTAGCACGGGGATCGTAATACCATAAAAATTCTCAGTCACCCGGATGCGCCGTAATTCAAGCCGTGACTCATAGCGAAACCAGTTTCCTTCGTTTTACTCGCGGCGCGGGGATTTTCTCAGAGCGTTCGCATCCCGCGAGCGTTGCGCGAATAAATTTATCGACGTTACGCGCCAGGCATGCAGAAATCGTATCGCGTTCGTGCAATTAATTCGGGACGAGATGCTTCGTCGATCCGCTAGC
>NW_017095168.1:0-1625 GCF_001483705.2 Eufriesea mexicana
TTACCAACCTCAGCACCGGTAATTGTAAGAGCGGTGGCGGTAGACAGCTGCCGCGCCTCTGTGTCTTGGGAACCGGGCCCTTTTCCCAATGGGCCACTTTTGTCTTATGTCCTGCGTCTGCAAGGGGCTGATCACTCCCAGCTTAAGGTATACGCCACGCCAGAACTACAATAATGCCAACGATACTCTAACGATGTTCATATCGTTACTTCTTTTGCGATTATTTATTCCGTAATATTTATCTCTGTCTCGTGCGAAACGCAGATCGTCCTACACGAATACGCGTTTCAATGCTCGCGGCTATTTTTTCTCTAAGCCTATCGTCGCTATTTATCAGCATCCGTCGACGTCTACGTCGATGCAAAGCCGATTGCGCTTTTCTCTTCTTTCTAACAGTTGTAGCAGACAGCACTGTGCGAAATAGCAACTGGTTCTACAAGACTGCCCACCCTTCCCCAGAAATAATGTGCATTGATAGGTAAAAAAGGATGAGAACGGAACAAGCATGTTTGGGACAAATGCACGCTTTCTTTCATTTTTGACATCGTTTCGAACGGTGGTTCTGCTCGATTGACATTAACATTGGGTTTAATTAAAAAAATCCGCTTTGAGAAACTAAAAGCTTGTTACAATTGCTTGGAATAATCGATACCTCACCTTACGCGAACCTTTATTAACCGATCGAGTTACTCTTCATCCCGTTAACATCAGCTTCTTAACTTGTAAGAACCAGATCTCTCACGAAATACGTTTCTGGCATGGCGTTTCTTCTCCTATTCGCATACCGAATACCCAGCGAGGGATCGAAAGGGACAGACACGCCGACAGTCCGATTAATACGCTTTACGATCCATCGACAGGACATACCAGCCTCGGAAAACACGGATCACTACATGTTCCAAAATCTCGAGCCGAACAAGAATTATTCCATTAGCGTGACCATGAGAAACGGAGTTGGAGAGGGACCTCCTGCGGTAACTTACGTCATGACAACTCCAGAACCGGCTGGTATGTTCCATCGTTGCACGAATTAAAGTTTCGACGAGCTTTCGAAAATACCGTGTCCAGGGAAAACGCGAGGGCTAACACGATTCGTGATATTGCAGTGAAAGACACGCAACAACCAATTTTAATTCTCGGAGGGCAGCATGTAGTTATGAAGCAGGACGCGGACATGTTGGACGATCCCAGCGTGGTTTACGAGAACACGAGCACTATCCGAGGAGTCGCGATCCACGTGGCTTCGGCGCAGCTCTTCATTTCCGATTCCTTGGGATACGTGTACAGAACGTCCATCACGAAACGAACGAAGCCCACGGTGATACTCAGTCCCAGCCAGGCAAACTTCAAGCCTCTCAGCTTATCGGTCGATTGGCTGAACCTTCATCTGTACATTCTGGGCGAGGTGAAACGCGCGACAACGGTTTGGCAGATAGCTAGATGTAATCTGGATGGAAGAGGCCTGACTGTGGCCGTGGCTGGTCTGTTAACACGACCCACGCACATCGAGGTGGACCCGTACAATGGTTACTTATTCTGGGTCACCAGGGGCGGTTTATACCGATTGGATCTGGCTGACATAAGTAACGGAGTGAAACACGTGGTACGTTTCGCGCGTGATACAC
>NW_017095169.1:0-1630 GCF_001483705.2 Eufriesea mexicana
GTTCGAATTTGAACGCGTTTTAAAGACCAAATATGTGGGCCTGAGTATGACGGTATTGTGATCTACTTTTGATGCTGCTTTGAGCTTCCTAGTGATGTTAGGAGTGCGTGCTTTGGTTTCTTGAAAGCTTATAGTGTTCTCTACAAATAGTTGCGTCGGGCAGTGTTTATTAGATTTCTGAATTCACAGATATTGAACTCTCTTGTATAAGGAAATGCCCAATTCTCGCTTCAAAATGTTGATAAATACAAAGTGAATCATTTCATGACGATATCAATTCTTGTTTCGTGAACCTTGATTTGCGAATAATGTTCGTTTCTCAACTGTTTACGTAAATCAAAATTGGTCCTTGAAACATTGTATGTATAAATGCGAACAAATAACATACATTATATTGTGTAATAAAGATGCCATTTTCTTAACGAGACATGGACAGATAGAAAACAGATATTTGCTTGGGAACGTTGTTTCCTGTTCCTGCAAAAATAATTTTCCAAATGGTACATGTTCGCTTATCCATTCATTTAAATCTGCTTCTCTGTATAAAAGACAATAGCGTTCTTAATAATTAAATAACAGTACCGTTAATTAATTTCGTCTCAAAATCTTCAAAAATGGCCTTGAATATATTTATGAATAATATTCATTTAGCAGCTATACAATTTTTAATATTTCTATCTAGGCATGATATATAGCATCTACTTACTAGGTATAGTACTTATAATTTAGTATATTATTTATATCATTTTAATATATCCAATATATTATTTTAGTCTCATAGATTATTATGAAGATATCATGAAGTATTAATCAAAATAATTGCAATATAATATACATTCTCATTGCTAAAAATTTTGAAACTCGAGGCAATGCCTGTTGTGACTCCCTGTATATCGAATAAGCTACTAAATCAATGCTGTACATATCAATATGTACCAATTTTCTTCAAATTCACGATGTTTCAGTCGAAGAATTTTCCAAAATATAATTCACATTGGAACACCGGGAGTAGTTCTACGAAACACGTGGTAATTCCAATTTTTTCTCTATATAGAGATTACAATTATGTAGCTTCGTGGAAGGACAGATGAATCTGTGGCGAAAAAGTTTGCTCGACTCGAGAAGTCGAATCGTCGAAACGTCGGAGTGAGTTTATTTTTCAGCGAATCGATATCGGGAGTTCGACTGAGGGGCGAGCAGCGTGTGTACAAAATCATGGAATCGGGCGCAATATAAAGGTACGATGCAGAAACCACTAAAGCCAAACGCGAGGGTCGCGCTTAGCATAGATATGAATTTCATACTCGTGGCACTCGCATCGCGATACGAGAAATTCCTTCGTGTCTGGAAGATCGAGAAGATTCGCAAATAGAATATCTTGAACTTTTGCCCTGGAATATTGTACTTTTTTAAGGGCATCCTCCGGTGCTCTCGAACGATGTGATACTTTGTCATCCTTTGTGATTAATCGGTACTAATCCTCGTTTTTGTTTTTTTTAAATTTATTTTCTGAAGAAAAATATGCATTTTGTGTTTTAATCGTGTTGCTTAGTGTAATAATAGCGAGATTCGTTAATTAATTTGGTTGGATTTGTATTACTAGTGGTACTGCTACTCGAGGAATAATTAA
>NW_017095170.1:0-1631 GCF_001483705.2 Eufriesea mexicana
GTCAAAATATCTGCTACGTTGTTTTCTGAATCGACCGTTACAATGTCTATTTCTTGATGTTCATAACATTTATGTACGAAATGATAATGTACTTCATTATATTTCGAGATCTTTGTCAAATTTCCATATTTCGATATTGCGATTGCACCTGAACCATCTCCTTCAGTTTTTATTGGCTTTCCAATCTCTACATCAAAATATTTTATCAGTTCCTTTAAATATTTTATCTCCCTAACTGCTTCTGATAACGATACATACTCAGCAGCTGCGGATGATTTTGTTACACTGTCCTGTTTTCTCGATTTCCAAAATATAACATTTTCAAATAGTCTTATTATGTGAACTGCAGTTGATCTTCTATCCGTTTTTCATCCAGCCCAATCAGCGTCAACAGAACAATACATTATATCTGCATTTAAATTTCTTTGATATGTTAATCTTCTTTATCGTGTAAGACAAAGATATTTAAAAACTCTTAAAGCATATTTAAGATGAGATTCATCATAACAATTCTGGAATCGACTTGAATAATTTGCACTATAACTAATATCTATTGGTGTCCCAATAGCAACATACAATAATGCTCCAATGAGATTTCTATATTTTATTTCAATTGAGGCCCATTGTGATGACTCCATGTTCAAATTTTGCTCCATCGGTGTACTATATAATTTGCTGTTGTCAATCTTGCATCTCTATGCTAAGGTCTCAATGTAATGTTTTTGATCGAGTTTCTTGACACCTTTTTTAAAATCGTAATATATGTTTATTCCACCATAAGGTTTCACTTCACCTACATCTTCCATTGCAAACCTTTTTACAGTTTAGCTTTCATTTCCTTAAGTATATCTTCGTCTCTTGCACAAATTAGTAAATCGTCTACAAACAAGATTAAATATACTCCTTCATTCCTCTCAATTTGTATATATAAACAATAATCATTCTCACCTCTACCAAATCCTAATTTTGTAATATATTCGTCAAAGCATTCATACCAGGATCTAGGGTTTTCACGTAATGCATACAATTCTTTTCTCAATTTGTATACCTTTCCACTCACATCATCATAACCCACTGGTTGCTTAACAAACACTTCAGATTTTACATTTCCATTAAGGAATGCGGTTTCCGCGTCCGTTTCTGTTATTGTTAATTCATAATAACAAGTATGTTAATAACAATTTTATTGGCTGTGTTTTTGCCATTGGGTATTTAGCTCTTCCAGTACCTCATCTTGTTGAAAGCCGTATACAACCCGCCTTGGCTTTTTCGATCACCAGCCTTACTTGTAAAAACTCATTCAATATCTAAAATTATCTCGTTTTCCGACTTGTCTACCAGTTTCCAAGTTTCATTTTACATAAGCTATTTATCTAGCGTTTCATTGCCTCATTCCATAAATCGAGTTCATTCCCATTTAGCGCTTCGCCATAGATTCTTGGACTATATGCACTTAAAACATTTACATGTAACAGTATGATTTAGAGTCGTATCTCTCAGGTGTTTTTGATTCACGTATGTATCTTCTCAGTTCTAGCTCAAATTCGCTAAAATTCTCGTCTTCCTCTTTATTTTCGTTAATAACCTTTTCATGTTCATTGTTTCTCATCACGTTTTCATGATCTTTTTCA
>NW_017095171.1:0-1633 GCF_001483705.2 Eufriesea mexicana
ATAGGTATTTCAAAATTACCCCTTTTTAATATTTCTCATATCACATCCTCGAAGAAAAAAATTGTTGTCCAAATTAAAAAACATTTTCGAAACTAAAAATACGTTTAACTATCTTTGACTGCGCACTAGAAATTTTCGCATTTCTCATTTTTCAAGTTATGCTATTATCGAACACCTTCGATCTTCCTCCGTTTCAAAGTACATTTTCAAAACGCAAAAACGAGGCCAACTTTATTGACAGTCTTTTTCTGCTTGAATTTATATCTCCATCTACATTGTCGCGTGTCCATCTCACACGTACGCACACTTTCACGCCAATCTCGTCTCGCATCTTTATAGTCATTTTTCTTCCGTTGGACTTCGCCGATTTCGTCGTAGGTGAAGCAAAAATGTGTTATGGCAACAGAGGCTTCGCAGTATCGTTCGAGTTGCATAAACATATTTATTCAATTTAGAAGGACAGCGGTTAAAACACGTTACTTATTCGATAATTATTGTCCGGCAATTAAGCTGACAAAGAAATATACTACGCCTGAATGCTCTAATAAGTTTCGCTGTTCGCTTGTTCCTTGTCGAACCTACGAATCTGAACTATAAATCTGTTTCGTTCGTTTCGTACCGAATACGTAAGTAGATGCAAATGTCTGTCGACTATTCCTTACTAATGTAACGCGAATGAAACCACTTGGACGTTCAGCAAAATGATCCAGTATAGTAGTGTGGGGACACTATTATACACTATACTATACCACTACACTACTATACTTCTATACTACTGCGCTACTATACTACTATACTATGTTACTGCGCTACTATATTACTGCGCTACTGTACTACTATACTACTATACTATGTTGCTACGCTACTATACTACGCTACTATACTACTATACTACGCTACTATACTGTACTACTGCGCTGCTATACTACTATACTGTACTGCCACGCTACTATACTACTATACTATACTACTACTACTTACCCCCACCACCCCACGGGTATTGGTATAATGATCAATTGTTTATTAAGTATCTGTCAATAAAATGACGTAGTCAATAAAGATTAATTAAGTTTAATTGGGATTTAACACGTCAAGTGCCACGCCGGTCCCCAGGGAAAGGGTTGCACTCTCCTTGTAAGTAGCAGAATGTTCATTTCAATCTCTATATTCGTTGATCTAATAAATATCCATCGTTTAATTCTCATCGATCATACGCAAATTCGTTAATGACAGGATACTAGCTTCCTCTGCTATGTGCAACAGGCAAATGGATGAGTATTTCTGTCGATCACTTGACTCTTGACACGCTTTCACGCAAATCAATCCACTTATACCTGCAACAAAGTAGTCTAGTAGTTATCCATACTGTGACGTTTGAGAACTGCGAGTGTCTGAGTGACAGGATGCTTGCTTCGTCTGCTATAGGCAGTGGGCAAGCAAATGGGAGCTTCTATCGATCACTTGTCAACTTCGTTGCAAATCAATCTACTCGTACATGCAACAAAACAATTCGATGCATAGCCACGTAATGGAACATCCGAAGAATTAGAGTGTTCAAGTATGTTCGCTTCGTCTGTCATCTACTAACCTAATATACGCAAGAATCGATCAACAGCGCATTTCTCGTGAGTTT
>NW_017095172.1:0-1634 GCF_001483705.2 Eufriesea mexicana
GACGCATCAAGTCAGTCGCTCTGTACCCTGTCTATTAGGAACACGTGTATATTGTAACTATAATGAAGGTACTTGGTAACGAAGAAAACTGTGTAAAGTTTACTTAATCTTAACAAATATACGTATAACGTGTATTACAATTGTTAAGATAAAAATTTGACAGTTTAAAGGGGGGTATAATTTAATTTATCTAGCCTTTTCGTTGATCAGCGTGAACACGTTATATGAAAATTAATATTGGTTTTTTAAACGGAAATATACGTATATACTTGTACCTTCTAGTATAATAGACGATAAAGTTCGTTTTTAGAAAAATGCATTAATATGCTTATGTCGAAAAATCATTAATTTAGGAGTTATTTCGATCCGACTATTAAAAAACTATTAGCGCCGTAATGATAAAGTAACAAAAATTATAACAAAATGTTGCGTGTACGTAACTTTAGATATTTAGCGGGTTAAATATTTTAAATGTCTTATTTAAACATTAGAATAGTTCAAATGTGAAATATTAAACGATTCAGAACTTGTTACAGAAATAATGTTAGTGGTGCAGCATATAGAGTAAAAGAAAGGACGATAAATAAATAAAACAATATTTTTAGAAATTAAAGCAGAACATTCCAAAGAGATATACTTTTCAGTAGACATAACGTCAATGCACTGAATTTGTAAAATTTACTGACATTAATTATTATCGCGAATAAAATTCCAGCTCATGCGAATTTTATTTTCATTATTTTAAAAAATGTACCTATTACCTATAAATTAAATTAAATATTAATTACCTATATTATACATATATATTGTATACCTATATTAATTTTATGATTATTAATCGAATTATTAGTAATGATATAATAAATCAATCTTCCCATGTTTATCGTCGTAGACATGACAACAAACGTTATTTTGGGATACTTATAATAATTTAAAAAATTACGATTATTCTAATTTATGCATCATTTATTATTCATCGATGTTACATATTTGCTCCACTAACTATAATACTATTTATAATACAGTGTCTTAATCGTTACATTTTTACAAAATAAAGATAAGTATAATAATAATTTCTTAAGTTCTAGTATTTTATCTTTAACAATACCTGTTATTAGTTTCCATTGGTCATATTCAAATTTCCGTAAAAAAAATGAAAATCATTTTCCTGAATATATATCGTACATTTATTATTTCTGCTAAAAGTGAAATAAATATTATATCTGCCTTTTGCCTACAGCCTTTTGCAGTTTAAACAAAACATATATTCATATATTCTATTTTCCTATTCATATATTTCAAAGCGTGTTCCAATTTTCTCACAGCATGTTCAATATGTCTAATTCGTACGAGAGAACATATTCAACCCGCACACATCGAATTTGATACAGAAAATTTTAGGTGACATTTGTTTGTTCAAATAATATATTGAAAATACGAATTTTTTTATTCTTCTGTTATACTAAATATTGTAGAATGGCGGAAACTGGTTTTGAGACAGCAAAAATTGACAAAACTGCAAGAACAGAATAACACAAACTCAAAATTCATAAAACTATTTTAACTTAGGAAAAGAATACCAAGATAACGAAACGAAAACACACAAAAACGCACTCTTTTTTAATCCATTTGCA
>NW_017095173.1:0-1634 GCF_001483705.2 Eufriesea mexicana
TCGAGCATCGTCAGAATGCCGCACACGTATCTCCGTTTAACTCTATGTTCCTCTAAGTAAAACGAGACCGATGGCTCGTGAAATTATACCTGTCTAATGCATTTGTCACTCTCTGTATCGCGTAACGTATCACGAGCCATTCTTCTCGCGAGAATCTGCTATACCTCACGCGGTAGTTTCCTTCCTCCACACCATCCCGGTGTATTTTTCTTTCACCCATGTGGCAGGGAAAAAAGTGGCAAGAGTGCTGGGTACCACTTTCCTCTTCCTCTTTTTCCCCCTTTTTTCCAGCGCTCCGCAGCGAATTACCGTAATCACGGGGTCGATAAATGTATTAATCACGTTTATCCGGTGCAAAAAGCGGTCGCGGGTAATTCTATACTTGTTTTACGTGAAATTAATTACGAATACGTTTATAAGCCTCAAGGATTATTGTATACAGTGGTTTGAACGGGAAGTGGGTCAAGTCTACTTCAATAAACCTCTGTTAGTACGGTCTCAAATCCGCGTGCAACCAGTGTTCGGTACGTTAATGAATTCAGTCGCCGCATTCGTGGGCTATTAATCAATCGGTGATTTATACATTTGTCACGTAAATTCATTACCTGGCGTGTGAAGTAAGCCGATATTTTTTCCTCTCTTTTCCCCTCTTCTTTCATCCACGCAGGCCAGTAATTAGCGTTTCCTCGTCGCGTCGATGAAGCGAGAAAGTAATTTGTTCTCGATCATTTATCGACGGTGTCGGGAAAACCGCACGTTTCTTTGATTTCGAAAAATCCGCGCAGGCCCCGTCGATCGGTTTTTCAACGCTGAAAAATCACGATGCCGGGAGAAAGTCGATCCTCGTTGGCGAGAAGTCGCGAGCTTCCACGGGACGTACGACTGTAGGATTATTGCTAGATTAATCCCATATAGACAGAAATCCGCGTCTAATAAACAACGACTCCTTTTTAATAACAAATCACATTTATTTAACTAAAATATTACACTAGGTTTTTCTCAAACACACGTTCCTCTGTTCACTACGTCTCGGCTACGCGCATTGTGCCTTGCCAGCGCCTTTGCACCTTTAATTAATTTGATATCGACTGTATCGAATACAAGTGAAGAGCGAAAGGCACCTGAGTATTTAGGGTACGTGATCTACCGAGAACGAGCCTACGAGAAATGCGTGATTGAGAAAGAGAGCATGAGTATGAGAGAAGACAGAGTGCAAGGTTTAAATGAGGGTGCAAGGGCTGTCCTAAGACAGTCTTTTACGGAGTTTGAAAAAGAGTCGATGTACGATTGTTAGTAGCATAATCATATCAGTTACTAGTCCAGTCTGTCAGTTCGTACTTTACTCTTAAGTCTCTTTTAGCTCGTAATAAATATATGTAGGATTATTGCTAAATTAATCCTATATAGACTGAAATCCGCGCGTCGAATAAACAACGACTCCAATTTAATAACAAAACAGATTTATTTAGCTAAAATATTACACTAGGTTTTTCTCAGACACACGTTCCTCTGTTCACTACGTCTCGGCTACACGCATTCTGTCTCACCCGCGTCTTGCATCCTTACTTAACACTAGATTTACGGGACCCGTCAATTTGACGGAAGGGTTGCTCCAATTATACGATGGTAACAGA
>NW_017095174.1:0-1636 GCF_001483705.2 Eufriesea mexicana
TCAACACATTCACACTAAGCGCGTGTACTAGTCATTGCTAATACGCACCTTCTCTCTCTCACACATTTGCACGTATTCCGGGCACTCCACGGACAAAACCGAGTGGTCGGCTTTGTTGTCTTTCAATTTGCAGTTTCTACACACCACTTCTTTCTTGCAATCCTCACGCAAATGTCCCTTCTCACAGCATTTGCCACACAGCCTCTCCTTAACAGGGCATTCCTTAATCATATGCCCGAAGGCAAAACATTGGTAACAATGCATCACAGAAACATACTCTTTCACTCTACATCAACGCCATTTGACATAAACTTTTCCACTCATCATCAAAACATCACTCATATTCCTTGACACCTCCACTACCACATTACCCACATTGGTGCCTTTTCTATTCGTCCTTTCAACCACACGCACTCGTTCCTTATACACACTCTCACATACACCCGCACATTTTAAGTTCTTCTCAAACACCTCTTTCAAGAACTCTTCATTCGTCATTTCGTTATCCACATCATGGACCACCACCTTTGGACCTATAATCTTGGGAGGTTCCATCCTTAGGCCGACCTCCCCAAATTTCGTACACTCACTTAAGACTTTTAAGTCCTTCTCAGTGGCGGTCTCGATTGCGATACCGCCACTCCGCGTCTTTCTCACCGCGTTCACTCACATTCTTCAACACCTTCTGCTTCACCTCCTCACTTGTCATTTTAAATCTTGCATTCTTCGGTTTGACAACCACCGCGTATGTTCTTTCATTCATACTCTTCACACTGGCACTCATACTTTTCTGGCCTTGGATACCCTTGGCGGCCACCGCCGTGAAACTGGCACCACTAATACATACACTCCTCTCCACTCTCTTCTCATATTCTTCCAAACGTCCTTTAAGTCTCTCATTTTTGCCTAGCACACGTACCATTTGCTCTTCGTATTCAGCCACACATTTCAACAGGAACTCACCCGTACTTTTTGAAACTCTGTTACTCTCTGTAAAAACAAACTTACGCAATTTATCACTCACACCTTCCATCGCACTTAAATCATCGTCCAGACCATCAGACACACCAACTTTCTCAACACCCTCCACACGCTTACGCCTAGCCGGGCTCGCGCTACGCGAGAGCCCCTGCCCCGGCCACACGGAGCCGAACTACTCCTCAACGGCTCCCTCATTTCCACATCATGAGCCATCCCCTTTCCGAGATTCCGGCAGTAACCTCCCCCAAATCCCCAAGCTTTACGTATTTTTTTGTATTCTCCTTATTGTTCCCACGATTCGGGACGTTATAATGTCACTCCCCGGGTGACGCCCTTCACGGGGAGAAGGTTTCTAAACTCAGGGGAACGCCAGGTGTCCTGAGGGGGTCACTAGCCGGCTGGTGCACCCACCAGCCACCTCCCCGTGCATTCGGTGACGGGGTGGTACACCAGGGCCGCGCACCATAGCCCTGAGGATTAAGGGATTTTTTATAGAGGTTATCATATATCAGAGGTCGACCGCAGCCCCTGCGGGGGAATGTTACATGCAACGAGTGTCCGTGATTACCGTGCTGTACATTGCCATAAGGCCTCACATCACGGCCCCCATGGGCGCGGGATTGAGATACGCTCAATCAGCGCGTTACCGGAGAAT
>NW_017095175.1:0-1638 GCF_001483705.2 Eufriesea mexicana
CGAGATGTAACCATTTCAGGACCATCGAGGATGAAGTGAGGCGGACTATGGCGCCCTCGTATATAGTCTCCTCGTGTATACACAGTACAGTGATCGCGTCAAGGAACCACCCTGTCGCATTTATAACTCTTCCCCTGCCTAAGTACGCGTGCACGTGCACGCGTGGAATTCTGTACAATAAGTCCAACGATCTCGGCCGGCCATTCGTACACGTAAGTGAATATTCATGGATTTTTACGCAAATGTAAATATTCATAAATTGACCCGGCTGTTTGTCGAGCGAAATAACGAAACGTCCGATTAAAATGTTCGCCGGGGTGAATTATTTTTCCCGGAAATTTAATATGCACATCCTGAGCGGACAGTGGATGGGTGGTTGCCGGGGCTCCCTGCGATTCCGGAGGAACGACAGGTTAACTCGGGGACCGACTCGATCGCGGTTTGGATTTCGAATCTGGGCTAGACTCGATTTCCCGGGCGACAATGAACGGCCCAGGGTCCCGGTAATATCCGGGCTGTTTTCACTCTCGTCGCGACAACTTTTAGCGCAGCAATGTAATCTCGCCTCGGTACGTGTCAAGCACCGAGCGATAAGACGCGAAACGTTACGATAATTGAATACACAATTGATACCGAACGCCACGGGACACATCGCGCGTGAAAACAACGCTGACTGCGCCGCGGTTCTTACCTAACCTAGAAATACGACCGGTTTCGCGCGATTCGAACGATTTTCCATCGGAAATCCTCGTTTCCAGTGTTCCCAGATGAATTCGGGGCAATTGTTTAGTAATTTCGAGAAATTACTCGAAATTTTCGCGAATTTTTGCACGGGTATCGGTACTGTGTATGTGTAAGAAGGTGACAGGTAGAGGGTCCCTTCACTTCGCTTAATTTTGCCTCGATGCTCTCAGAATGACTATGATACAGTACTACTGGCAAAATATTTTCGGCTAAACATTTGGATAATGCAAGGTTATCTAAAATTAACTTGCGAGGTGTAGAGTGATATAATAAACACAGAACGAGGTGTTAAATGGATTTGATACGAACTAAAACCGAAAAGAGGGATAATTTAAAATTAATTTAATTTAAAGTTTATTTTCGAGGAGAAAATAATTGGGTTTGGCCGAAAACTTTTGCCAGGGGTTGCAGTGGGATAAATTAGGATGGATTATAAATTTATTTCTCCTAATGACGGGAAATTTGTACGTCATACTTGTACAATTATGTGACTCTAGGTAGATCTTGATGACACAGGGACTCGGGCTACTTTTCATATGTCATAAATCATAGTTTTTCTCATAGACTTTGCGTCGTTGCTTCGTATTCCTTTGTCACTTTCCATAGAGTCATGCGAAGTTGTATCATTCGACTCGTAGATGTGACACTTCCTATCTGAATAATAAGGAAAACCGCAGGATAGCTATTACATAAGATTTTTCCTTAAGCCATTTGCTATATTCTTCTTACATGTCCAATTATAAAACACGACTAATAGTTTTCGCGTTCCATTTACGTTCATTTCATCGTCGAATGACTGATGACTAATCACACATAGCGTGATTAATTCGTATCGTAGATCAATACGATATATCGTCTCTCACTGACACCGAGGATAACAAAATTCGTGTTCTC
>NW_017095176.1:0-1638 GCF_001483705.2 Eufriesea mexicana
TGATATATGAATCAGGTCTTTTTTAAATTACATAGTGTGTGAATATGTAATTGGAATATTCATGTTATATAAGAATTGTCAAAATTTATGAAGGTGTGTTATACGCAAACCATATTAAAGGAGGACTCACAATTTCTGTGTCATGTTATACAGGAAGTGTTTCATGTTTCGAAGTGCTTTCGATACTGTCTTTCGAATTATTATGAAAGAATTGACTGTATTTGCCTTATTCTTTAGTAAATGGAAATGCAGAAATTCGTTTAGATGCAATTATTAATTTATCATTACTGCGCCTTCGTTAATTTTTCTTTTTTCTCTTTTTTTCGATTCTGTACAAGTCCACACCATTACTTATTATTAACACATCAACTCTTTTAATTAGAAAAAGAACACATTGCCTCAGAAGATCATTTTGTTCCAAATATTTGAAATACGAACTTGCTTAAAAACCAGGAAAGCTAATGTCCTTCGCAAGTATTATAATTTGAAAACTATCAAGGATAATTTTAAATAATATTTTTTTAGTTTAAAGACTTTTTAACAAATATCAGAGTTTAATATAAATTTCAAACATGTCATATATTCTTTACATACTCTGCAGCTAAATGTAAAATTACCATTTTGTCTGAGAACAAAACTTTGAGTCTGAATTTTAACATATTACAACAATATCAACAATACCATACATAGTCTTCGAGAGTATATCTTAATGTCTATCATTTTCGTAGTCACAGACACCATAAAATCAGCATTTCCAGATAATCCCTTCAAGATGTTGCATAATAACTGTCCTACAACTTCAAGAATCATACAAAACCTCTCTTCACGAATGGTTAATCAACTATCATCCAATCTTTTTAAACCAAAATATGCTGAAAACACATAGGACTTTGACGACACTCTGGAACATTGATTTTAAATATCTTTTACCCCATAATATATAAAAGTTATTAAAGTTGTACAACACGCTAAAAAATATATTATCTTTTTTGCTGATATAACAAAAATTTTAATCGAATAACAAAAAAAAAAGAAAAAAAGATGATAGTAACTACAGTTATTTAAAAATATTTGAAAATTCTGTTAGAATCTTCACATAGAAATTTGTACTAATTGAAAATCATTGAATTAGAAGTTAGAAATTGCTCAATATAAACCGATCATCAGGTATATTTTCAAGGACTATAGCCATAAAAGGCTTAACAGAAGCTCGTTCGAATTGTTTAGTTTGGAATCGTTTATCATCTCGTCTATCGATTTTCAGCCAGATCGTAGAAGACAAACATACCCTGTCTGCTGAACACGCGATGAAGTCGGTCTATTTACTACAAACTACGTCTTACTTCCAACAAAAGCACACCGAGACACTGCTGACTTCAATACTCGGAAGGCCTCTCATCCGTAAACTAGAATTGCCCAGACAGCTCAGGACGTGCTCATACCAAAGGCCAGTAACAACAAACCGCCATTCACCGTCTAGGCCAACATAATTCGATCCAATAATGCTGCATACTGCTACAGCGTAGAAAATTAACGTGAATTACACGTAAACGATACAACAGTGCAACTTGTAATGGACAATGCTGTTCTAAAAAATTATAAGGATACGGATCGGCATGTTAAAAAGTGTTCCATCCC
>NW_017095177.1:0-1639 GCF_001483705.2 Eufriesea mexicana
CACCGTACTCTCAAACCTAAATAGCCGTTGCTATAACAGTGCTATATCATGATTATCCTCTAATTGCTTTGGATTCTGCATCATCAGTGTTGAAATGATACAACGTTCGCAGCAGTGTGATGATGACTGTACTCAAATCTGTCTTGTCAAGTGTTAATATCTCGAGGGATGTAAGACCTACGTTTTACCATTCTAGAATTGTCATCGAATTTAAATCATGATAGAACGGTCTAATCCTGTGGGTGCAGTCCCATAATGGTGTATGTGATGAGTACCGTACTGTCAACTGGAAGTAACTCCAGCCAAAACCGTACCATACATTCATTATTAGAGTTTTGCTTCGGAATTTATATGACCAGTGAATAAAGTTGTGCAACGGTTTCTATACCGTGATGATGGCTGTACTCAGTACTGTGTTGTCAATTGTTAACATCTCGAGGGTCAGTGGATCTCTATTTTGCATTTCTAGAATTGCTATAACATGCAAATCATCATTTAATAGATTAATATAGTGGCAGCATTGCTCCCGCATTGCGTGTACTATGTACCGAGCTGTCAGTTCGAAATATCTGTAGCCATAAACGTACTATGCTTTCATAATTCCAGAAATGTTTTCGAATTTACATCGTCAGTGAACAAAGTAGTACATTGGCCACATAACTGTGATGATGGACGCCCTTAGTACTCTATTGTCAGTTGTTGATTTCTCGGGTGTCAGTGGCCCTGTATTTTGTCATTCTAGAAATGCTACAGAATTTATATCTTAAATTGAGCAGATAAATCCAACGACTATTGTGCTATATTGGCAGTAAGTACCGTATTGCCAAATTGAAATATCTCAAGAGAACCGCGATATACATAGATTACTCTAGCATTGGTACGGAATTTACATCATCTGTGGACAAAATTTTTCAACGGCTACAGCACTTTGATGATGCCTGTCCACAGTACTGAGTTGCCATATGTTAATTCCTCGTGGGATAAATGTCCTGCATTTCTCGTGCTAGAATTACTGTGGAATAAACGTCATCATTGAACAGACTGATCCATCGGCAAATGTGATCTGTTGGAAGATGTACCTAATGCCGTACTGTGAATTGTATATCTCGCTGGCCATAACCGCATTAAACATAGGTTATTCTAGAATAGCTTTCGAATATACATCAGCAGTGGACAAAGTAGTCCAGCGACTATATTACTGCGACGATGGGTGCACCCACTTCAGCGTTGTCGAGTGTTAATGTCCCAAGGAATAGTGGACATGAATTTTGGAATTCTAGAAATCTTATAGAACGTAAATGGCCACTGAACAGTTTAATTCAACTGCTACGGTGTTCTACGTGTGGATGTAATGTGTACCAAACTGGCAATTGGACATTGCTAAAGACTTAACCATAATATACAATGATGATGCCCGAATTGCTTTGGAATTTTCATCATCAGTGAACAAAGTTTTTGAAAGGCTACAATACTGTGAGTGTTACTATACTCAGTACTACGTTGTTATTTGTTAGTGTCTCGAGGAATAATGGATCTGCATTTCTCGTTCCATAAATGGTGTGGAAAATATGCCGTCAGTGAACAGTTCAGTCCAACGACAAAAGTGCTCTGTTGGATGAGGTACAGAATGCAGTACTGG
>NW_017095178.1:0-1639 GCF_001483705.2 Eufriesea mexicana
GGAGTCGACTCTTGAAAATGTTCAATTGTTAATTCTAGCAAAATTTAGGTCTCCGCTCGTTTCTTTCGTGCTAAATATTTTAGTTTGAACACAAGGAGTACGGTATCTATAAGACAAGCGGAGAATGTAGTCGTTGCAGTTGACACTAGGTAGGATTTTTAAGCGAAAAACTCTGTTATACAACCTGACCTTGTTTTCATTCCTGGAAGCTTCAGTTGCTTCACAGACGAAGTTTATCCGTGCTTAATCAAACGCTAATCTCGCCTCTCAAGTTTGCGATATACAGAGTATTAAAGAATAAAGAAATCAAACTCTGCGCTTTGCTACAACTTTTCGACGATATTAACGACCGTCCTTTTCCCATGGACTCGCTTAATTAATGCACTCCTTTCGTTTGCATCGTGTGCGTTATTAAAAGGAACGTTTGAGCACTTAGAGAATAAAAAATTACACTTTGGACAGGCCGAGGAAAACGATCTTAGGTTCATTAATTATTTTTCTACATTTCTGAGCGAGTTCTAGAAGTTGAAGTTCGTAATCGGGAGTTCATAATTCGTCTTTGAATTTCTAACCAGGAAGCAACTCGGACAGTCACTTAGCGTTAGTGGCACGAAATAGCGAGACTTCCAAGCAAATCTCGCGCCAGACTATCGGGGACATAATCTAAATCGGGCAAAACGAAGGTAAAGGAGACTTGGGAGAGGGAGAAGAAGAAGAAGGAAGAGAAACGAATTGCGACACGCGCTTTCCTAGAGGAAAAGACCGAGAGACGTCGGGAAAATTGTCGAGTCACGTGGAAGAAATTATGGTCGACAAAGTAGCTACTTATTACGCGGTTCGGTGCGTTCAAGGGCTTGTGATTACGCTCGTCGGTCGTGTCGTCGTGGCTACGCTCATACCCGCTTCTAATTATCCAGTTAACCACGACTATGACTTCTATTTCAACGTGTACACCAGTGAATTTTGTCTCCATTCTTGCACCTGTTACGCGGTGTCAATCAGAAGGTATTTAGAGGATGAGAAGCAAGAGTGCTAGAAGCACTAGTGCCCATGGATGTTTAAGTCTGTGCTGCTGTGACGCAGCCTAGTCCACCAAATCGATAGACGTACAGAGGCCTCAGACGTTGCTCCTGTGACGCATTCTCAGATACCCAGCCTGGGACCCAAGACCTTTGACACAGTCCAGATGGATCACCTAAACATTGACACAATAAGGTAACCAGCCCCAGGACCCACGACACGTCAGTACCAAGAACCCCTCCACTGTCCAAAGCTCTATTACAAATAGCCAAATCCACCAAAAATAAAACACTATTAGTCCGAACCTGAATTCGAGCACTTTATTTCGAACTTTGCGCGTACACCGTGTCACTGGCGTGGCTACGACTCGAGTACTGTGAGTCCAACGAAAGGAGGCACAGCGTGTTTACACCCTCACGATTGATTAACTCCGCCGATTCTCCTTTGATCAGAGGCAGTGGCAGCTATTGGCCGAAAACCGTGACCGATGATCTATGTCACCATCTTCGGTCAATAACAGTCACTGCCTGTGATCATGGAAGTGTCAATGGAGTCAATCAGCCGTGAGGATGTAAACACGCTGTGCCTTCTTCTCTCAAGCACACTATACTTGTTTCCT
>NW_017095179.1:0-1644 GCF_001483705.2 Eufriesea mexicana
GAAGCCGATACTATAGATCTGATGACGCGAACGAGAAATTGGGTGCGGGCGTCGCGACGCGTCTGTTGGGCAGACGCTATCGTGGAAATTTTCAGCGATCTCTACGCCGCGGTTAATTTCCTTGCTGGCGTAATTAGCCCGCAGGAACGGCAGATAATTAGCGACCTCGAGGCGATCGTAGAATCAGCCGGCTGAAGGAGAGGTCGGGGATAACTTTATTCGGACGAAATCCTGGCCGAGGCGGCTGCGTTGCGGGGAATTTCAGCGGTGCGACCGGCTAGGTCTGCGGATAGGATAGACGAAAAGGGGCCGAGAAGTGGGGGCCGGGACGAAGCCAGGACATTGTTAACAGCATTGCTGCCTAATTAACCGCAAACGCTTTCAGTGGGTTTCGCCTGGTCTATTGTTTACATGCGGGCATGCCGCCTGTATGATAGTGCTCGACGACCGAACCAGCTGAAATATTTCCATGGAGATTCTCTGCCGCTTTGTGCTGCACATGCACGGAGGTCTATCTGGATCGGAACGTGGATCGCGCAGGATACACCGGAAGTAACGTCCACCCCTGGCGAATTCCGTGCTTTTCCACCGGATCAATCCTCCTCGATACACTCGCCCTCTAGCTCGCGGCGGATCTTTTCACGAATCGCGATCAACTTTCTTCATCCACCGTTGGTACCTTACCTAACAGCATCCAGCTAACGGCAGTGAGAAAATGAGTATACTTGCGAGGACGATATGGAAGTAATTCCTCCCTCGAATTTGTAGCATTCTTGAAAGCATACGCGGCAAAGATAAACACGCGAAGTCGGTGGACGTAATACAATTTGCAGTTAGTTCCGAAACGATGCCGCGATTATCTTGATCCCATTAGCCTTCTAATCCCTAAGCGCCTGGCCAGAGTAATCCACAGTCACTGTGCACCTTATTCGCAACTTCTCGCGCCCATGCTCACCGTCGTGTAAATTTTCGGCCGATAATTAAATTTGCAAAATTTACTCCCCGCGAAGGTACGACCGCGAATATGAATCTAAGCACCGAAAGATACCCCGGCGAGCAGAATCGATCCATTTCGAGCGCTACGCCGACCGATAAAAATAATCCGAATTATAGCCAGCTGGTTGCAGCGACAGATCAGAACGAAATAATAGATTAATTACCAGCTGTACCCGGCGGAGCTCGGATCGGAACAAAGTATCGCGGCCTGTCAGAGGCAGGGTCTGCCCGCGGCCAGCCTGTGGGTCAGCTTTCATTAATTTTAATTGACGAAGGGAATCCGTGCAATATCGAGGAAAAACTTGCCCCCTCTCGGGTTAGGCTTCCATTCCGTAGACGATTACCGAGCTAACGAGCTTTGAAAATCAGGGAAATTGTATCGTGGCCGAGCCGAGCCGAGCTTCGTCCCGGTGGTGGTCCAAGCGTTGCTTTCAGCAGCTAGTCATCTCGCGAGCGATAATAAGCCGCGACTCCGCTCGCCGATATCCTTAATCCTGCAGCTCGTTGCGCGGGGTAAATACAGCTTACAATTAAACCCTGCTGGCTAACTTTCTTATCGCGCGAAGAATCTCTGGCCAAGTGTATGTGCAGGTATAACGCGATCTTGTTATCGGGCATGGCATAGTATTTTTAGCCAGAGGCACGCGT
>NW_017095180.1:0-1640 GCF_001483705.2 Eufriesea mexicana
TCATAAGCTGTAATATGGAGGTATGCTGACGTTCAATACCAATTCTCGAAATTATTTTTTAACCCTTTGCACTCGAGAGGCGACCCTCAGTCGCCATTTAATCTAAAGATGGATGTTAACTAATATGCCAAATTTAAAATTATTCAACGATGCGTGGAATGTCGAAGTAAAATACTTCTACGTCTTAATTTGCATACGATTCCTTATTTACCGTTTTAAAAATATCGTCAATTTTATGGCAGAAAGTCTTCTAATTGCTATTTTTCTGTAACGAAAAATTCGTCGAGTGCAAAGGGTTAATTGCATAGGAAATGTATCAGTTATGAATCTCTTATTATAATAATTTCTTTTAGACCTAGAGGAGATTGGAGATGCGAGTATAATTTAACAACCAGAGAATAGGTATTAATTACCAATACGGTAGGTTTTGAAGGACTGCCAATGCTCAATGCCAATTCGATAACTGTTCAACGGAGATCCATATTGGATATTGTGGTATTACGTCGCAGTCATTTCTTAACTGTAAGAGAATTGCGAAATTGGTACTGTAGATTCCAATAATCGGACACTCTTGGCACTTCGATAGTATCGAATTATTGGATTGTCATTTACAATATAGTAATTACGTCAGCAAACATATCCTCAGCAACCATAGTCTAAACGAACTTTTATATAAAGCACGAAGTTTGATAGGTTATTGAACAACACAAAATATATCACATGATTGTCATCAATAAAAGTCATCGATAACTTGTAAAATTTTCGACAACAGTCTTCTCATATATGTAAAAGAAAACTGCAAATGTAAGTGCAATATGGCGTTTATAAAATAGATATTAATTCCTGTAGACAATTATATCTATATACATAGTGTCTGATAATTGATGGCACAAGCAAGCAGCAGACGATTCTACATATAAAAATAAATAGAAAAGGAAGAAAAAAATTTTTTCCTACGAGGTCCCGTTTTCGAGAAAATTTAATTTGGAAATTCGTGGGGTGTGCATAAATAGAATCGTATTTTAATTTCGTGGATTTTAGCACTAGTCATTTTTGGTGCCATTCTATCACTCGACCTACTTAACACAGATGTAAAAGTTCTCGAATTATTTATGAATATGCACAGATACAGTCTACAGTGAAATTCATAGCGTCCAAATTTGAATAAACGAACGCACATCCAACGAATCTTCAGCAACGATTTTCTCGAAAAGAAAGCCTCAAACGAAAAAATTTTATTCCTTCTTTTCGGTTTATTTTTACACGTAGAGCCGCTTTCTGCTTGATTATACCAGTTACCAGACTCTGAATATGTGGAAGTACGAGCTTCTATAGTTGGAGTGGGGAAAGCGGTGTCGATACCCGGGACATTAGACGATTAGTCAGTTAACCATAAGCGAGTGACCAAGAGCATGCATAGAGAGAAAGTATCAGTATATCAGCCACTAAATCCTATTAAACAATCATCAATGAGCGTCTATTAACATAAAACCCATTCGCCAAAACACTTTCCTAAGTTAACCATTTGCACTCGACGACTTTTTGGCTAGAGAAGAGTAGAAATTCAAAGTTTCTCTACTAAAAAACTGACGATACTTTTTTGAGCAGTAAATAAAGAATCGTATAATAATAGAATTGTA
>NW_017095181.1:0-1648 GCF_001483705.2 Eufriesea mexicana
AAATTATTATATAGATATAGAGTGAACACACACGTGTGAAATTAATTTCTAACGACCAATATTTTGTTATTTAATTTTATTATGTCTTTTTAAATTACTATACAGAGTGAACACACATATGTGAAATTTATTTTCATTCTTAATATTTTGTTGTTTAATTTTCTAATATCTTTTTAAATTACTATATAGAGAGAACACACACGTGCGAAATTAATTTCTATCGAACAATATTTTGTTATTTAATATTCTTATGTTTCTTTAAATTTCTATACAGGAGAGAACACACGTGTGTAAAATTAATTTCCATCACCAATTTTTTATTTCATTTTCTAATGTCTTTTTAAATTGCTATATAGAGTGTACACACGCGTGTGAAATTAATTTTTAACCCCAATTTTTGTTATTTAATTTTTCTAATATTGTTTTTTAATTTCTGTAACGAACGAACACAGACACACATATGGGTGTGAAATTAATTTTTATTGCCAATTTCTTGTTATTTAATATTCCTTTTTAAACTTCGTGGAAATCAATACGAAATACCATAATTTGCAATAGGTATATTATATATAGTTTATTACATATATAAAGTATTATTATATATAGTTTACTCGAAATTTCGTCCTAGTGTGAAATTAATTTTTATCGCCCAATCTTTTGTTACTTAATTTTCGAATATTTTTTTGAATTACTATAGAAAGTTAAAACACGTGTGTGAAATTAATTTTCGTCGCCAATATTTTGTTACTTAATTTTCTAATTATTTCTTAAATTACTATACAGAGTGAACACACGCATGTGAAATTAATTTTTATTTGCAATTTTTGTTATTTAATTTTTCTAATGTTTTATTTAAATTTATGGAACGAACTAACACACACACACATACACACATATAAGTAAGTGCAAAATTAATTTTTATTGCCAATTTCTCGCTATTTAATTTTCCTTTTTAAATCTCACTGAAACGAATGTAACGCGAAAAATTACAATTTACGACACGTATGATAGTTTCCACGAAATTTCAGGTTACGAGTAAACACACGTGTGTTAAATAAATTCTTATCGCGAAATTTTCCATCTTCGACTTCCGGATATTTTTAAAATTACCGTGACGGAGATGAAAAAGCGTGTATTAAAGAGAAACGAAAAGAGCGCGTGGCAAACGAGAAAGGAGACGGTAATTGATACAGAAGGGGTGAAAGTGGAAACTGATACGTAATTAAAGGGAAAATAATGGTAATTTCGACAATGAGCGGAAGTGGATTTCGCCGAAGAGGAATTCTGGTAAACTCGAGTGAAAATTCAGTCATCAGGATGTCGTAACCAGTCAAGCATTTCCTCTTCTGACTGCAAACACACTCGCACAATAATATGCATCGTTCTGGCCAGAGGGAGGGGAAAAAAATGGCTTTAATTGTTTCAATTCCAGAGTAAATTGCATCGCCAGTAGAAAGCCACTGTTGAATTACGCCTTCCTTCCTGCTTTGTCCGCGAAATTAATTCGCGCCCGCGCTAATAATGGAACCTACGTGCAAACTCTCGCGAAAGCAGAAAGGCAACGCATGATCTTACGTCATTCGATCATCGCGAAAATTTCGAAACGCACCAGTCATACAGGACATACAGTCCCTATTCCTGTTGGAAC
>NW_017095182.1:0-1649 GCF_001483705.2 Eufriesea mexicana
TAATTGTGTATGTCTGTATTTTTATTTATTTTAATTATTTTATTTTATAGCGTTATATTATTTTTATATTATTTATATTGTATTATATTGATAATATTCAGAGTTATTAATAATAAATAATTTTTTCAAGATACCTTTATGTATATTATTGTTATGTACATTATCAATAATAAATATATTAATCGTAATATTACTTTTATATTAATTGTATCATAATTGTGTACGTCTGTATTTTTATTTATTTTAATTTTATGTTATATCGTTATATTATTTGTACATTAATTATATTGTATTATATTGATAATATTCTAAAGTTATTAATAATAAATCATTATTTCTGAATATCCTTATGTATATTATTGACATAGGTAATTTAGAATAAAATTGGAAAAGATATTAAAGGAACACCTTTACTGTACTATATAGGTAGAACCATAACTCTGAAGAATGCTGGCTATAAAAGTATCATTTTGGTACATTTCTGAATATTCTCTTCTCATCATTGAAAACAAACTGTCCCTGGTAGCTCGTTTCAGATTTTTAACTGATCCAGCCTCTGCTCATAAATTTTAATCGAGCTGACGTCTCGTCTGTTTTTAAAGAATTATACTATCAATTGTACCTCGCTGCAGTATCTGCCGGACTCCCTTATTTTCCATAACGTTAACCTCAATATTTTTCTTTATTCACCTCTTTTATTCCTAAATTCTCTTTGACCTTTTATTCAAGCAGAAATGAAACTCCTACGCCGTAGTTGAAACGTGAAATAAATTTTAAAGTACATTTATGTATATTTCAATTCTGAACAAAGTGCCATGGACGATTATTGAAATAATTTTTAAATGAAGTGAAAAATTAAGTAAGTTATTGAACAAGCAATTTTTGGACAACCTTTGCTTTATATTTTCTGCCATTTGACGTTTGAGAAACTTCATTGTGAGTTTAAGAATTATAAATGTATATTCAGTGTAATCCTCGTAGTTAATAAAATGCTTATTAGATGTGAATATCATTCCTTTAGATCTAATTGTTAAAAAATATCATCAAACTTCGCAACAAGTAAAATCAGATATTTATCAATAAATATTTCTTTCCTTATTTTCAATTGAGTTTGAATAAAAATAATTATTTTGAAATTAAATTAAAATTAAATTAAATTAAATGTAGATAATTGTATTTATTATATATTAATAGATCATTTTATTTAGGTAATGAGATTAAATTAAATTAATTATTTTAAATAGACAAAAATAGCTGAATGCAAATGTATGTATGTAATACAACTGTACATAAAGTGAGTTGTATCCACATCCTCGTCTTTAGAATTATAGACTATCTCTAGACCAAATTCTTCCTGTGTATTTCTCTACCAAAATACTCTATCTAATTTGGAGCTATCTAATTCTGAAAAATAAAAATTTCTCGTTCCCATAAGTAAATAATTACATAAGTAAAATGTAATTGTTTTCTCAATTATTTTTATATTTTCCTAAATTATTCCCTGAATTCTATTTCAAACACTCTCACTCACCCTCACAATCTATTATCGACATACAACGAAGTCTTTGATATACGTCATTGGATAGATCATTCTTCACGATGTCAAGGTAAGAGCCTGCAGGCCCTGTATTGAGACGATCTGTATTGTA
>NW_017095183.1:0-1652 GCF_001483705.2 Eufriesea mexicana
GATATAATTTTAATTTTGACAGTAACCAAGTCTAACCTATGTCAAACCTAGACCAAATTCGTACCACTAATAACTTGATAACTACCTAAAATACCTAAACAAAAGCTGAATGTAATCTTCCCAAAGAAGCAACTATACATTGCCATACCTAGAAAACAATAAAATATGCAACAAAACAATCACGGTAATCCTAAATTCTGCCAATCACCGGTGCTAACCTACCCCGAAGTCAGCCCGACTTGGTACCACGGTTCACGAGTCGAACCGACAAGTAATCCGAGTCGACATCGCGGTTTCTCGTGGAGCAAGCAGACCATTTGTTACCCAGACGTCTCACACCGCGAGTCAATCACGGGAACGTTAACAAGACCCCGAAGGATTAGCCGCGAAGGCGTGGAAACCGGGGCTGCAGCTGACCGCGGAATCGGTTAATCCGGGATAGATCGTTTCCCTGTTCCTTCCCGGCGTTGTCCATCGACTTCGCGCCGGGAGCAGGACCCTTATCCCTTCGAGGATCATCTGCTCGATAAAGCTGACCCCCGCGTTGCTCGATTAGCTTAGGGTGCCGATCATACTCGCCCACGGGAACGCGTGCTGACCCGCGTGTTCTTCGCTCGTCGGAAGTGCCTTAATTACCCACGCGATGTTCCAAGCCTGATATGAAGGACACTTAGACCGGAAATTGATTTTACCCGTCATCGCTCTGATCGGCACACGGTGGGTGATAACTTCATTAACGCGTGTGTGGCACGTGAGCTTTCATTCGGACGAGTGGAGGTCCAAGTGACGTAGGTGAGACGAATCCCAGATATTTTCGTGTCGTTGATAGATGTGGCTGCTTAGGTACGAGTGGTTAGAGATGTAGGGTATGAGTCAGTCGATGGAGAAGACTGGGGACCAGGTTGTCAGAGACAGCCAGTGTCTTTGAGGATGGTGTAAGACACCTAACCAAAGCCTGTTCACTGAGCCCAGTTTTGACACCAAAAATTGCAGCTTTCTGTCAAATCACTGATATTGACATTGATGTACCAAGCTTATATCAGCGATGTTTGGAATAAACGACATAAACAGCCAGGTGATAGCATCTTCAACTGTTTACCCCTAGAACATTTATGACAATTCATGACGAGACTATGAGCTGAGGGGTGTCAAACCTTTCGAGCAAAAGAGCAGACAGTTTAATAAAGACCCTAACCATACTGCATCATCCATCAGTCACACATATTAATCATAATGAAACAACTATTCATCCGAAATAACGAAGGATTACTAAGTTGTGGCGGCATCATTCTCATCCTCGCCACTAGATGGATCCCAAGTTCAAGGATGCTCGGTAAAGGATGCTTCCTATACATAGAATTTTCAAACTTTCTAATAGTATACCTGTCTAAGGCAGGGCTTGCTAGGTAGCCTTATGGATAAGTCCACTAACAGGCCCAAGACTAAAGCATCTTTCAATCCCTATCCTTTCAATCCTTCTAACTCCACTGTCACATCAAGGATTCCTGCGACCAGTCGACCACAGCAAAGTTAGAGAAAGACTCCCACTGAGTAACGAATAAGGTGTAATTACCGATTGAAATGACTGTAAATCTATGAAGTCGTAACGACTAACGTGCACACCCTCACTGCTAGATAGAAAACGGAGGTTC
>NW_017095184.1:0-1654 GCF_001483705.2 Eufriesea mexicana
GAACAGTACTGGGTACAGCCATCATCATAGTAATTTAGCCGTTGAAGAACTTTGTCTACTGATGATGTAAATTCCAACACTATTCTGGATTAGTCAACGTATAGTACGTTTACATATAGAGGTGTGTACAATTGAGAGCGCGGTACTCCGTACATCCACCTGCAGGGCACTGGAGCCGCTGTATTAGTCTATTCAGTGCTGACTGCGATTTCACGGCTATTCCAGAATGGTAAAAGATATATCCAAAATCCCTGGAGAAAGTAACTATTGACAACGCAGCACTGAGTACTGCCATCATCACAGAAGTGTAGAAGTTAGAATGCTTTCTTAACTAATGATGTAACTTCCAACGCAATTCCGGAACAAATACTTTATATTACAATTATGGCTTGAGATATTTCAAACTGACGGTAAGGTACATATTACAACCACGGATAGAGCACAGTAGCCGTTGTGCTCTATGATGATTTAAATTCTATAACATTTCTAGAATGACAAGATACAGGTCCACTTATCCTCGAGATATTATCAATTGGCAGAACATTCCTGAGTTCACCCATCATCACAGTGATGTAGACGATGCACTACGCTGTTCACTGATAACGGAAATTCCGAAGCAACTCTAGAATAGACAATGTATAGCACGGTCACGGTTTGTGCTATATACAATTGACAATACGATGATTACTACACCTTCCAACAGAGCAGTATTGCCGTTGGATTTATCTGTTCACTGATGACATTTATTCCGCAGAAATTCTAGTATGGGAAATGCAGATTCTTTATCCCTCGAGATACATACAGATGACAACAGAGTACAAACTACAGTCATCATCGCAGGCCCGTAGCTGCTTAATAAGTTTGTCCTCTGATGATGCAAATTCCAAAGGAGTTCAAGAATAGTCAATGTACAATACGGTTGTCTTCAAATACTACTAATTGACGGTTTGGTACATATCACATCCAACAATATTGCGCAGTAGCTGTACGATTATTCTCTTCAGTTATGCTTTAAATTCTATGACAATTCCGGAATGAGAAAATACAGATCCTGTGGACCTAGGGATATTAGCAATTTACAACACAGTACACAGAACACCTATAATCTCAGTTATGTAGCCGCTTTAATACATTGTTCACTGAAAATGTAAATTCGAAAGCAATTCCAGTATAACACATGTACATTGCGTTTATGCTTAGTTACATTTGAAACCCAAAGTACGGCGTTTATTACGTCTTCCATCCGATCACTGTTGCCGTTGGATTAATCTGTACTCTGATAGTGTATATTCCACAGCAATTCTAGGACGAGAAATGCAGATATATTATCCCTCGAGAAATTAAGGTATGACTACCCACTACTGAGCACAGCCATCGTCACAGTATTACAGCCTTTGGATAAATTTGTTCACTTATGATGTATTTTCCACAGCATTTCCAGCGTAATATGCGTATATTACGGTTGTATTGAGGCGTTTGAAATTGACAATATGCTACTTATAACGTCCACCAATATAGCAGAGTTGCCGCTGGATTATTCTGTTCAATGATGACTTAAATATTATAACAATTCTTGGACGAGAAAATGCATATCCACGATATATTAGCAATTTACAAAGCACTGCTAACTATACCCACCATCACAGTTGTGTAG
>NW_017095185.1:0-1656 GCF_001483705.2 Eufriesea mexicana
ACAATTATAATTATAAATAATTAAAATAATTATAATTTAATAATTATAATATAATAATTAATATAATATACAGATATAATATACATAATAATTACATATATATACGAAAAAGAATATTCACGTCGAAAAATTGTGCATTCAAAATCCACATCGTTTTTATATTAAAAAAATATATACATGTACATATTAATTTAAGCCTCCATATTAAAAAAATGTCCAAAAAATTATGCATTTAATATACATATAAGCGATTAACCGGGTAAATCGATCAGGTCCACGCAAGCACAAATTTATTTTAAAAAATGAGCGGATCAAAAAAGAAAATTTAAAATCGTTGTCCTTGAATGCCCGGGATAGTATAAATACGATATTAATATCCCGAGTGAAATTTTCGAGGGATAACAAAAATTTCCATTTACCCGGGAATAACGCGGCGAGCCGCGCGGCACGTGTAAGTTCCGCAGCCATTTTGGGGTCAGAGTGCCGGGGATCGTGGTTACAGCGCGAAGAATCTACCGGTCTGGAGCATAGTCGAAGCAAAGGCGACGCGCGGGGTGCGCGTTCCGCCGAGTCGTCCTTGACCCTGAAGCCGAGCTGCATCCTGTCCCGTGCATTTCGCGAAGGATCCGCTGTGCGCCTGCGCGCTGCCGTTTCCTCTCCATCCCTTTCTTTCGTCCTGCCGGCCTCGCGTCTCCCTCTACCCGTCTCTCTCGCGCTCCAGCCCCTTTCGCTTCGCCCTTTCTCTCTCGTTTTGTTCACTCTCGCCCTCGCTGGCTCGGTTATTCCAATACTCCATCTTTATAATACGTTTCAGCTGCTCGTGTCTCTCATTGTCTGGCCAGGACGCGTTCGATTCCGTCGAATCGCGTTCCGTTCTTTCATGCTCTCCACGTGCTCTTTCCTTCCCACTTTTTCTCCCGCCTTTCGTGCCTTTGACAGTTTTCCACGGTTCCTCGAGTTTTCCAGAATAATAGTGTCGAGAGGGATACGGCTGAGAGGTTAGGTTGGAGAAGTTGGGGAAATTTCTGGGGATTTACTTGACCTGGCTTGAACCGTTTGTTATTACGAAATCAAGGGAAATAGGAAGGCCCGTTTTGGGGGATTTTTTCATTATTTTAATTGATTTTGAAGATTGTTGGTTTAGCAGGATGGCATTGAGGATGGAGGTTCGAGGAGCAGAGGGCGGGACTGATTTAGAGGTTAGGTTTCAAGTGTCTCTGACAATTACAAATTAATTGGATTCTTTTTGTCACAGTTTGAGAATAAGTCAATGGTGGAGTAGTATTGTACAGTTGGGGATTGTGTATCTCTGTAGACTTTGGAATTCATTTAGGGGTTGCACTTAATGATGTTTGGGTAATATATATTTCAAGTGCCAATTAGTAATTGGCAATCTTTTAACGTCGGATTTAGTCAGTGACTAAGGACACCATTGGAATTTCCAAACTGTTTTCTTTTACTCAAAAATAAAATTTCAAAACCAAATTTTTGTTTTCTTAAGTAGGAAAAAATAAAATATATATTTAAAATTATTCAATTCTCAGTTTTTCTCAGTAACAATCCTGTATTCCCCAGCACCCGGCATTATGTAAATACCACCATCATACCAGACACCATTAAAATTGCAAAGCTATTTATTTATACTCAAAATGAAAT
>NW_017095186.1:0-1653 GCF_001483705.2 Eufriesea mexicana
GAAAATCGTGTGATGGAGATGACTAGGTGCATGCAAGTGCAACATGATTCTATCCCGGTGAAAATTAGGATCAATTTGGGGCAGGCAATTGGATAGTAGGTTTATTAATGTTAAAAATAAAAAATAGGAGGTTTGATTGTTTATATGATTGATACTAGGATTATTGGTCTATAGTGTGCGTTTAAATATAGTATATGTGTGGTATATGTGATGAAAATAAATATTAAATTGAAATTAAAGAGGTACTATACTTCTCCATTTTTTATTGTTTATTTAAATTTTATAAGCATAGAATAAGATATATATATATATCGTTGGAAATTACTTTGAAGTCTCTGTAACTACGATTTTTATAAAAACAAAGAATAAATTATTGGAATAATATCACCTAAAACAGATTAATTTACCTTTGTACTAAAACACTCGTTTCTATTAAGACGTCTCTATTGTCGTTTACTCCAGCCTGCCACCTACTGGCAGTTCTCCGTAATAACTTCTCCCTGTGTCCCTCACAAATTGTCTTCCAACTTCTTTCGCTATCTTTCGTATCAAATCCGCAAAACAGTATATTCAGAACGAAGAAAAAATATAAAGAACGTCCTCAACCTAAATATCTTCTCAAAAAGAAATACCCCCCACTCCTTAAAAAAATTCAAAAATCTCTCCCGAACTTAAAAGTTCCATTCATATCGAATTCTTATGAAATTTCTAGAAATCTCTAAACCCAAGACTCTCACCTGTAACTCTAAAAATGCTGCAAAGAATTTTCAAAAAATAAAATTAATAAATTCCCAAGAACCACCACCAATTTCAATCGATTCAGAACGAATAAAAAAATATTAAAACAAAAAAATACACATTTTGGATAAAGCATGAACTCGCCTAAACGACGTTTTCCTCGCGTTCTCCTCGCAGGGATCGCGTTGGTGATCGAGACGGTGGATCCTGTCGGCTATTCCCAAGGCAGCGACAAAGAGGAACACGGGGGGCCCGTGGCGTTAAGCTCGGGTAAAATAGGCGAGGTCAGGAACGGGTGCGAACGTGACGGGAATATTCGTCCGCCATGACGGTCCTCGGGGTCGTATCGAAATTTCTCAGCGTAACGAACCTCGTGGACTAGCGAAACGATCCAGATCGATCGCGATCGTGCCGTCGTCGCGACGTTTATTCCATCCGGCCCGGACCGGAAGCGATCCTCGTAAATTCGCGGACGCCTCTACCAGCGGAGATCGTAATTCACTTGCCCGAATGAATTCACCGTGGCGGCTCGGTGTGAACTAACGAAACCGATCTACCGAGGCATTGTTTCGAGTGTCCTCTCCATGCAAGTTTCCTGGGAATTTTGGTGAATGAAATATTTTATCGAAGCTTCGAAATTAAGTCGAAGAGTCGCTTTTGTGCTTTGTTAACCCTTTGCACTCGACGGTGTTTTGGCTAAAGAAGAGCAGGAATTCAAAGATTTTCTGCTATAAGGCTGATGATATTTTTTTCAGTAATAAATAAAAAATTGCATAATAATTAACATGTAGAATTATTTCATTTCGATACCTCGCACACTGTTATATTAAATTAAATTTGACGTATTAATTAATATCGTAGGATACCAAAAGAAATCGCGAATCGGCTATTGCCAACAAAAACAAATTGTAAACC
>NW_017095187.1:0-1659 GCF_001483705.2 Eufriesea mexicana
ATGACTCTTATACTGTGAATTAGGAGCATTTGCGTGCTCCTAATTTTTAACTATACAGGTGAGCCACGTAAGTTCTCTATGGCTATATTTTTTTAAATTTTCAAAAACAGAAAATTCGAGATCGTTTTATAATAATATCTCGTGGATGAAGAAATTGCGTGAAAGATCATTTTATGCTTTCATTAATTGTTTAACGATACAAATGACTCGGTGACTTGCTGTGTATAATTGGTTCAAAACCTTTATAGTAAATTTAATTTAGAATGTTGGAAGATGCTACAGCAATTTTGCCAGATTTTTCATAACATAGGAATAATCCTGATTTTCACAATCAGTATACCTAAGAAACGTTTATACAATAAGGGTTAATTACTCCTAATTTCTTCTTTCATTTTTAATAAAATTAAATTTCATTTCCTTTGAAACATAAATTATTTTTCCATTCTTTTTTAAATTTGTCTTTGCATTATCTTCTTCCTGCCAAGTGACATAAAAATATACTATTATACATCTCACTAATGTAATACTCCAGTGTACGTAATTAAATGATCCAATTTTCACCAACTATACTTCAAACCCCAATTCACCATCACCATCATCCAACATAACTTTGACGATGAACACGTAGGTAATTCTGTTCCCAAAATGAACCTCACGCACACGAGAAAAGTCCATCTCAAATCACGCGAGTCTCCCATCTGGATCCCCAAAATCCCATAGACCTCCCCATATACCCAAACTTTCATTCTCGTTAGCTCACCGCCATGGTCCCCATTATCGCGAGCAACCACGCAGCGTGTTAAGCAGACATGTCCGAGTCTGTGGTCCGGCCCAGCGTTCAATCAGCCGGATGAATAACGAGAAAAAATTACAACCATACGTCACAAGAGGGAGCACCATAAATCCAGCCACGTGTCTGCCCCGAGTCGCGCCCCATGGAGATTCGGTCGCCATTGCGGCAGCAGACGCGACTATAGCACGCGGATATTACGAGAGCTCGGATATAAATTTATTCTCCACCTGCACGGACACATCGAGGATAAACCGAGGGATCATTATACCCGGTAATAATTGGATGGCTCGTCATGAGACGTAAGTGGCGCTGTTCAAGCGGAATACTGATTAAAGCTCGAGCTTTCGGGGGTCTGCGTGGGTCGCGTGGTGTAAATCTCGTGGTGTTGCCTAGTACTCTGTTATCTCTTCTTCGACCTTTCTTCCACGTTCTCATTTTTGTCACGGTGCTTTCGAATTTAGGAGTGTATTCGCTTCGAGATGATTAAAGAATTTTCCGCGATGACGAAACTCGTGACTACCATTTTTCTTGCAATTTGCGGTATCTGAACAAGATCCGAATTTCGGGTTCCATTGCTGGACCCAATTGCTATAATCAGTGTAACACCAAAGAGTCAAGGAAAGAAAAGCGTTGAGTCATTGCTAATTCGTTTCCAGAATATTTTGGATGAATCACGGTTCGGATGACGAGCGGATCGAGTGACTGTCGGCGCGAGTAGCGAGCGGATCGAACGATTTTTGGTGCGGATAGCGAGCGGATCGCGTGATTGTCGGCGCGGATAGCGAACGATTCGAGTGACTATCGGCGCGGATAGCGAACGGTTCGAGTGACTGTCGATGCCGACAGCGAGCGAATCGAGTGATTTT
>NW_017095188.1:0-1660 GCF_001483705.2 Eufriesea mexicana
ACATTGATCAATGTTCTATCAGTACCTCAAATATTTAGAAAATCGAAACACTCGTACTTTTCACGAGCGTGCTATGTCGTTCGAATCAACTATATCGTCAGTATTTCATTTTTACATATTTTTGTTCTACGTATTTTGTTTCATGTGTTCAGGTCGCGCCAGTCCTCGTGATTTAAAAGAAGAACACGAATGATTTTTCACGTTTGAGAAATTAGTTAATATTCTAGAACATCGGTTTTGAAACTGTGCTGGTGTCTGCAGCGGCCCTATGAGCCAATGAGAAAAGTGTCGAAATAAATTACTACGAAAATAAGTAAACTTCATTTTACGAACGTTTGGAGTCTTAAAGTTATTTTATGGTGTAACGAGAAAAGAATGTAATACTTTTAATCGCTTTAAGTCAGCCTTAAGGCGACTTTATGTCTAACTCACTAGCGCCACCATAGTTTGTATCTGTAATAAATGTATCGTAAATATTGTGCACCGCGTCAAATTGTTTTCTAATTTCACTCATGTAATCTTGGAATTTTCTTCTGATTACGTGTGCTATATTGTTTATTATGGCCGTACTCGTGAAAGGGTTAAACAAATTGGGTTCCACGTGTAGAAAAATTTAAACACCACTGTTCTAGAATATATCTTTCACGTATTTCCTTTTCCACAATTTCGTTTCAAGAAAAACAACTTAGAAATTTGATCTAACATGTGCGCATTTACCTTGTTTCGACTTGTCTGACTACAAACAGTCTTCCACTGGTACTTGCAAAACACATTTGTGTTTCATCTTCTTCATCGTTGAACAAATATCAGATCCTCGATACTCTGTTTGACTCTTGTTTATAACGTATTAAGCTACTGCGAATATTTTAAATATCATACACCTGAATTATTATAATTTAGTAAAATTCAATAATGTTAATAATATTTAATTTATCCATATTTACGGTACAATCATTTACAGTCATTCTCAGTAAGCTCTTTCCAATATATTTATAAATTTTAATTATAAATTTTCCAACTTTGATATAACGATATTTTTAATTATAATTATTCTGTTTTCCAATTTCGAAATTGGTAAATTTAACTTAAATTAACATTTAAATATTTACTTCATTTTATTGAAAAGCTTTATTTTTTAGTTTTTATTATTCTTCAACACTAAAGTCAAGGGTTCTTCATATCTCAACTGTAAACAGAAGGTGCATCTAGCACGTTTGCAGACATCGAATCACAGATAAATAATTAATAAGCGAGATAATTGTTTAGCTTCAGTTAATTAACCTGCCGTAAATACGAGTATAAACCTATCTGTTTGTAATCAGACTAGTCTCTTGCAGACTGGGAATATACGAGGCAGATGAAATTTCAAACTAGTTCTTCTTGAAAGCGGAACCTCGGATGAAGAAATGTGTACTCTAAAGTGTCGGTTCTTAGGAAAATTACATCTTCCTAAGAATCACGAATTTTGTCGCTCGAGTCAGTCGAGTACATGCACGCATGTACGCTCGTTTTAACAATCCTTCCAAGTTTCTAGCCATTCGAAATGCAATTGCTCCAAAAAATATTCGCCACGCGTTGGTCCGAAATTTTTCACGAACGTAAAACGCATATTACATTTAATTGTTTCCTGAATTCAATACAGCATCTAAAGTAAAATTTT
>NW_017095189.1:0-1664 GCF_001483705.2 Eufriesea mexicana
TGTTGAGTGTTCATTGTAGTCAGGGAGCTCTTCTTGTTAGCTCCTCTGAGATGCTTTATCTATCAGCATTGAGTTATCTGACTGGTCACACGAGTGATAATAGTAGGTGTAGTGTTAAGTCAAGTGTAGTATAAGGATAATTATTGTATAATGGACAACGATTAACAAAATTCCATGTTGTTGAGTGTTCATTGTAGTTAAGAATCTCTTCTCTTTAGCTCCTTTGAGATACTTTGTCTATCAGTGTTGAGTTGCTTGACAGATCAAACAGCTGGTAATAGTATGTTTCAGTGTTAGGTCCAGTGTGAGATAAAAATAAAAAGCATAGCAGTAGCTTCAACTTAGGTATGTACTTGAAAGTTAGATGTAACAGTCAATTTAACGATGATACCCATTTTCATACCATAGCAAATCTATTATTATTTTGGTATCAATCAAAAATTCGCATTGTAAACATGAAAAATCAAAATTTTAACTAAATAAACTTCTCGAATTAATAAAATTCGTGGATCATATGTCCCTCAAAAATTTTAAGTCCAAGTTACTAACAATCCAATTAAATTCATTGAGTACACAAATTCTGCTTATGAAACTCATGATATTCGTACCACGACCGAATAATAAATCATTTGGACCAACAATTTTCCGACATGGGGCATCTTTCTCTGAACTCGCGAACATATCTGCATTCCTTAACAAAGAATTTTCACCGAGGACATCTCTGCACGCGTTTCTTTCCGCATTGACCAGCGATCAGAGCAGTAATCGAGGCGTCAACCCTCGCGGAGCGGTGCGCGACAGCCAGGATAAATCAAATGTAAATGGATAAGCGGGAAATAAACCGAAAACCACCGGGTGGCCGGTTGGAATCGAAAGGGAAACGCGGAACGGCCGGCTATGATCATGGCCGCGCACTCACCCTCTTCGCGACGGGGTGGTCGCGAGACTGCGACGAAGAGGGTAGGGGGTCGAACGCGAGGATCGCAGTAACGACAGGAAGCGCGAAGTGGAAAAAAATAAACTGCGACAAAGGGGGGGTAAGTCGTGCGGAATAGGGCGAGGGGTTGGAGGGGTGAAAACGAAACGAGAGGGGTATAGATGCTCGCTGGAGTGTACACATCGAGAAGGGCGTGTGCAATGCGGTGGAATCGAGTGGAGGCAAAAGTCAAATGGAGTTGGCTGCCGGTGCGAAGAGACAAGAGGAAGATGAGTGCTGTTGAATCGAGTGTTTATTACCCCCTGGTTTGGGGCTCCCTTGGATTCCTTTCCGCTTATTGTTTTCGTGGTACCTTTCCTGTCTTTTGGGGAGATAGATGGAGCGAACAGGGGTGTATTAACGTGTGGGTATATTGGAGACAGTGGAGGATGTGGTGGGGGTCCATGAGATTAGGGGTTCTGATGCTGAGGTGCAGATGAGAATGAGAATAGGTCTATTATTACTGTTGTAAATTAACTACGCCTATGCACCGATAGTGACAGACCTGTTAGAGGTTGCAGGCCAATACCGACCTTTGAACCTCAAGATACTGTTGCGGCCCTAGGACCGCAATGTCCCAAGTCAAGTGGAGGACTGTTTTATGTCCTCATTATCAGCGTCCCTCGACTTCTATACACTCATTGTCACCTAAGCCACCACTTGGGTAAACCGTGACAAGGACCGATAT
>NW_017095190.1:0-1664 GCF_001483705.2 Eufriesea mexicana
GAAACCGTGTTATAGGATGCCGTGTTGTAGAAGGGTTCCCGCAATTTATAAATCGTGTTATAGTGAAACCGTGTTATAAGATGCCGTCTTGTAGGAGGGCTACCTGTATTTCAAGTGTCTAAATATCTATAAATTATTATTGCAAATCTATAAACTATTCTGATAAGATATTCTAAATATCTTAAATACTTTAGAGATATTTCACATGTCCTGTAACAATGCCATATTTCATTATCTTTTAAGTAATCTCGCGAATAAGTATGTTACATTTTTAATCATTGATGAAAGATTAATCAAATAATTCTCATTCTCAAAAAATATTAAAAATGGAGGTAATATACCTGTCATCTCTTCTTCATACACGTGCATTTGCATACAGTCAAAACGGTCACAAGATGTATCAAAATTCTTCAACACTTTGGCTACTGTTCATCCAATTATACTATGATTGTTTTACAGAGATTTAAGGTCGCAAAAGCACCTCGCGATCGTCTACTGACAAGACTTTGACTGTATGCAAACACGTGTGCACGAAGAGCAAAGTATCTTCATACAAGCAACCACCCTTGCGGTGGCAAACCATAAACGTAACGAGACACACGGGGGTGCAATCATTCTCTGGGGGTGGCTGACTCATTGACCCATGGGACTTCGGCCTGACTACTTTCCACCCCCGAACTTGCCAAGTCCCAAGGGTTACGATAGTTTTTAGACGACCTCGAAAGTCCTGACCCCTCTGGACCCCCGATCGAATTGAGTCAAGGAAAGAATGTACTCCCTGACAAAGAAATATTTCAAAGTCGTGCATACTAATCTCTGATTAACCACCCTCGTTCTGTTCCAGTCGGTGTTGCGATAAAAAGAGCTGCGGAAACAGGAACGAAACACCAAGCGACCCTGTTATCATCGACCGGTGAGTGAATTGTACAAATATTATATTTTTCGCCTAATTTTATAAGTATTTCGCGTCCTCGTGCCTCGTGGGATACTTGCCTCTATTATTTCACACTTTTATAGTCCTTCGATTTTTGATTAAACATGACAGCGTAGTTTCTATATCTTGGTAACTATGCAGTCCATAGGGTGAGGTATGGTTGGTAAAATTGGTGTTTTGATTTCTGAAATAGTAATTTGTGATCCTTTGAGCAAGATAAGGCACTCAAACATCAATTTTAAACGAATTTTTCTGCTGTTAGATATTTCTCAGTATAGATTACCAAAACTTCGAGTTCTTTTAAACAGATTCGAGATATTGAACAAGAATTAGTGACAGCAAACTGGTATTAAGCAACAGCTATCGAGCTAAATTGCAATTCGAAGTTAATCAACAATGTTTCTCCAATTCCTTGCTTGCTGACAAGTGTTGACGACTTCGACAGCACCATTTCGATATCGATTCTAAGCTTTCAGCTAGTATAATATTTTACTCATGCACTTTATCATTCGCATTAACTATGTTTCGTAACGTCGAGTGGATATTCTGTGTCACGAGGTCACTTACAACCGAGGTTTACAAAATGGAAGTCGCGAGGCTTGATGCTACACTTCCATCGACATTGACGAGCAATCATACAGAGTCCAATTTCGCAGAAGCGTCAATGACTCTGGTATCATTGGTAAAATCGGTGTTTTGGCTTCTGAAATAGTAATTTGTGATCCTTTGA
>NW_017095191.1:0-1665 GCF_001483705.2 Eufriesea mexicana
ATTTTGGAACGATCACCGTGTCGGGGACCAGAAGCGTTTCCGCGAATGATTCGGTGTACACAGGGCTCATAGATGCCAGTTAGGGTCCGTGTTTCCCGAAAGCGCACGAATCGCTGGTGGCTGATAAACTGGGGTGGCGAGCGGTGAATGCAGGCTAGGGAACAATGGGGTGAAATTAAAGTCACCATGGGAAAGCCCTAACCTCTTCTGCTCTAATGCACCTCGAACTATTTTCTCTTCCGGGGCTCTTCATTATTCTCGAGATCCTTGATGCGTGTACACGTATCCCGGTGTAACACGTGACTCACAACAGTTTAGCTGTGTTGCGGCTGCGGCCGCGCAAACACGTGTCATTCGTGTTTCGTCATGCATTTTCAACTGCAACCTCAACCAGAAGTGCACATAGCTCTGTTTGCAAGCCGTTCGTGAATGGCTCGTCCTCCCTTTCTGTAAACGTTACGTCTTTTAGCGCTGGGGGTTACCGTGAACGGTTAGCCCCCATTCGCGACGCCATATTTGACCTCTGACCCGTGTTACACTTTATGCAAATCTCTTCCTCCGATGTTAGTCTTGTGCATTGTTGCGCACGTGGAAATCGGAGACGAATTTTTCGAGTGTCCTTTTTATGCTGCTTCCTTTCGTTACGAGTTATGGCTGATAATCGGGTTCGTGAAATTTTTGGGCAGGTACTTAAAATATAGCACTTGGTGGAACTTAATTAGAGATGAGAATAAAATATTGATAATATCAGTGAATTTAATGTATCGTATTTTTTGAATCAAATAATTTATTTTCGAATTTTTATCGTGCACGATTGAATTTTGCACGGGGCTGTTTTTCTACATGGCAGAAGTCGACGCGAATTACGCATAAACGATACAGCACTGCAATGTGCGATAGACAATGCTGTTTTAAAAAATTATAAGGATACGAATCGATATATTAAGGGGCAGTACGGTATGGCATAGCCTCTATCGTAACCATTCTTTAAAAATTCATAGAAAATATTTGGGAGAAGATAGCAGTGCAAATTTTTCACAGACTTTGCTTTTAACTTTAATTTACATATAAAAAAATTTAAATAAAATATATCACAACAGGAATGTCCGAAAATAAATCTTGATTAAATCAGTTGCAAAATAGAGCCGATATTGATGATGAACACTATACAGTGTAGAGAAAAAATTTGCAAAAGATGAAAAAATATGGTGAGTAAAGGGAAACAATGTGGCTATTCCACTATCCATAGTTATCAAATTTGGAGCTTCAAATAAGTACATAAAAAAAATCACAAAGTTGAATATATTAGAAATGGTAAATTTTTCTTAAAAAACATTTTTTGTGAACAATTTTTCAACATTTTAGGTTCCTAGTCAGTGATTAGTGCCAGAATCACGTGTCTTGGACACATGTTCAAAAAATTTCACAGTGATTGGGACCTCGGTTCTTTTGTTATGCTATCCACCATGGCACCATGGTGCTCTCAGAAAATTGAAGTTAAATATTTGGTGGACAAAAATGTTTGCTTACTAGTTAGTTCTGAAAGGCGTTATGGTGGATTGAGTTTTTCGAATTTCTACTTAATAAAAAAAAAAAATTGAGTTTTTGAAGGTTCCATACTGTACTGCCCCCTTAAAAAGAGCATCAGGTATATTAAGAGCAAAT
>NW_017095192.1:0-1662 GCF_001483705.2 Eufriesea mexicana
ATATTTTTGTTTCTTTTTGTTTTGTGTTGTACATGCATTTATATTTTTAATAAAAATTAAGTTCCTTATGTAGACTTTAAAAAAAATTTGTTTTTAGTAAGTTTTCGGAATATAACCTCACTTTTTGTACTGCGTCTGGGTCTTATACAACACGATTTCACACAACACGGCATTTTCTGGAACCTATCAATCGTGTTATAGGAGGTTACCTGTATTTGTAAAATAATTCCAATATGGCATACATGACGGTATTTTATTTTATCACATTTTCCATTTTGTATTTTACTATCATATTAAATACAGTCGCGTTAATATGATTTTAAAATATTCTGTACGACAAAGTATAATGTTACAGCATCTCGTTGAATTCGTTTTAAAAGAAGTAAATTTATGAACAGAAAATGTAGCATAGCATTTTTGAAAAACTAATTTAATCTTGAACTTTTCCGTACTCCTTCGTACACGTGAAAAACAATTATGCAACATTATGTTGTTAATTGCACCTTCGTGCAAAACGAGTTTTGTAGAATATTTTCGGTATTTTCAGTTCCTCCTGAAATATTTCACCGTATGCAGTTATAATGAACTGTACAGTCGGTCGCAAAAATATTCCGAGCTTTTCGTTATCATTCTAAATGTTACGCATTTTATAACTAAACCTTGGCAAAACGTAATATATTTTTCTGTCAATTGTATTTAACCCTTTGCACTCGGAGATTTTTTCGTTACAAGAAAATGGTAATTCGAAAATTTTCTGCCATAAGGTCGAGGATATTTTTAAAACGGTGAATAAAAAATCGTATGCAATTTAAGACGCAGAATTATTTTACTTCTATTTACTTATTCCATGCATCTTTAGGTAATTGTAAATTTGATATATTAATTAACATCCATCTTTAGAATCTGATTAAATGGCGTCTGAGAGGCACGTCTCGAGTGCAAAGTATTAATATCAATAAACATATATAAAATATTAAAAGAATTCCTTTATTTATTGTTAAAAAATTTTGGTTCGTTTTACTGGTTTTATCCAAATTTGAATTTTTAAAATTCTAAGTTTTAACCGCGAGAAATCATTCGTATTTTTGTTTCCTGTTTTGAAAACGTGATAGCTAGAATGGTACGTAGAAATCGACTCGTACGCGTGTCTGATTATTTTCGTAACTGACTGTATATCTTCCGGAGAATGATTCAGTGTCTGGAGTTTTCCCTCAAATCCTATAACGCAACAGTGCTCCATCAAGATGAAGCATTGTACGCACAAGCAACATACTTCGTCGTTTCGTAAGAAGTCCGTGTAGCACTTGTATTGTGTAATGTATCAGTAAAACGTAATTATTAACTATATATCAACCATATACCAAATTGTGCTAAACAATGACTTCGAATTATTATTGCGTATAGACCTTCAATCAGCAAAGTAGAATTTTTTCAGGAAAAAGTAGGTTCAAATATGATAAGAATACGAAACATTTCATTACGTTTTATATTCACTACGATATTAGTCGAAAATGTTAATAGGATTGAAAATTTTAATCAAAAACCTATAGGAATTGGAATGGCTATAGCAGTACAATAGATTGTGATCCCTTCGTCTATGCAATAAAATTAGCTCACCACGAAATATTGTCGAAAATGTCAATACAATTGAAAATTTTAATC
>NW_017095193.1:0-1661 GCF_001483705.2 Eufriesea mexicana
TATTGCTGGACTCCCCAGGGCCAAGCAGAAAATAGTAGAGTACAGTAGAGCGCAAGCATGCAACGACTAATAGTGTATACCACGAGAGTCGAAGCTATCCCAACATAAACCAAGCAAACATAACCGAACCAAACGTAGCCTAACCCAACCAAATTTGCCGACACCACTATTACTGGCCCCCGCGGAGTCGAACAGGTTATAGTAGAATAATTAAGAGCTCAGAAATCCACCGTGCAGCAGTGTATAGCGGAAAGGCCAGAGTTACCTTATCCTAACCTAACCAAACGTGACATAACCAAACGTAACATAAGTCAACCTAAGCTGCCTACACCAAGATTACTGACCTCCACAGAGCCAAGCAGAAAATACTAGAGCGCAGAGAAGCGCAGAATTCTACAGCATAGGAGTGTAAAGAAGAAAAGGAGAAGATAACCGAACCTAACATGCCCTATCCTAACCTAACCAAAAGTAACCAATCCAAACCTAATCTGTCTAGCCGTGTGTTGCTGGACTCTCCATTGCCAAGCAGGGCACACTTGGGTAGAGCCGAGCGCAGATGTCCTAAGAATGGCAATGCATATCACGAAAGTCAATGATACCCTAACCGAAACCAAACAAATCTAACCCAACCAAACGTAACCTAACACAACATAACGCGCTGCGGCCAGTATTTCTGGAATTCCCAGAGCAAAGCAGGGAATACTAGATCACAGTAGAGCGCCGAAATTCACCGAATAGCAGTGTACAGCAAAAAGGTCATAGCTATCATAGCCAAAAATAACGGAACATAGCAGAAACATACTTAACGTAACACAACCTAAAGTACCTACACCCATATTGCTGACCTGGCCAGAGCACAGCAGGATACACTAGGGGACAGGAAAGCGCAGAAATCCGCCGCACTGAAATTCAGAGCACAAGAGTCTCAGACATCCTGACCTAACCTGGCACAACCTAACCTGGACAAACGAAGCCTAACTTAAGCTAACGTGCCGATACCACCATTGCTGGTATCCGCAGTGCAACGCAAGGCATATTAGAGCACAGTAAATCGTAGAAATCCACCGAATAGCAGTGCATAGCACAAAAGACAAGGGTATCCTCTAGTAACCTAACCAAACGTAATCTAACCAAACGCAGCATGTCCCTACATAACGCGCCGAGACCACTATTTCTCGCCTACCTGTCGCCAAGCAGAGTAAATTACAGCACAGTCGTGCGCAGAAATCCACTGAGTAGCATTATATAGCGCAAGAGTCGCAGCTATCGTATCCAAACCTATACAAAAGGTTACATAAGCAGACGTAGCGTAACACAAACTTACGTGCCACGGCCTCTACTGCTGGCTTCAGGAAAGCCAAGCAGATTATAGCAGAGCAATGGAGAACGCTGTAATCTACCGAACTGCAGTGCACATCACAGAAGTCAAGACTATCCTAATCAGACTTACCCAAACCTAACCGAACAAATGTAACGTAACCCAACCCAAATTGCCGGGAGTTCACTTCCTCGCGTCCACGGGTCAAGAAGAGTGTGAGAGCGCACAGAAGAGCGTAGAAGTCCATAGAATCGCTGTGCAAGGCACAATAGTCGAAGCCATCCTATCCTAACATAGCCAAACGTAAAATAACCGAACGTCGCTTAACTCAACCTAACGCGCC
>NW_017095194.1:0-1670 GCF_001483705.2 Eufriesea mexicana
GTATCAATAAATTCTTCGTAATATTTTACATATTCTAACAGCATGTACGGTAGAATCTTGAAATAGGAATATGGAAATATAACGTAACGTGCAAAGTTAAAAAGTTACGAATCGAAGAGAAGCGACAAATTCATAAAATTGTGAGAGGAATACGTGACGGAAATTAAAGAGAACTGACAGAAGTAAGAATGTGGAGAAAACTAAGAAGAGGTGTCAGAAAAAATGGTAGGGCAAAGACGGAAGCTCTAAAAAGCAGAGTAGGTTGAAGCAGTTTGTCGGCGAAGAAAGGGATAGAAGAAAATAGAGAGATACTAAATAGAAGGCAAGAAAGATGCGAAGAGCTGTTGGTAGCAAAAATGAGCACAAAAAGACGACACTGGAAATTTTTGGGTTGGGAAAAGTGAGGGAGATAGAGACGGAGAAAGAAGGAGAGCTGGAAAGAAAGATAACAGAGCGGGGAACTGAAATGAGAGAAAGGCCTGGAAACATAGAGAGGATGATGGTAGAGCTAATATAGAAGCAAATGGGAGGAAATAATAGAAAGAATGAGAAAAGAATGGGATGGAAGGATTGAAGAGAAGCAGAAATAAAGAGAAGACTGGAAGAAAGGAATGGACGAGATAAGACATAGAATAAAGGAACTGGTAGGGGAAACATGAAATATATAAAGGGAGAAAAGGAAAAGGAGAAAGATTTGAGAAAGAAAATCTAGAGAAAGAAGTGGAAAAGCTAAACAAAGAGAACTTGAAAATGGAATTGGAAATAAAGGAAGCACAAGTAATGAAAGGTAGAGTCCAAGGAGAAGAAAGAAGAATGATGATAATAACTATGGTTAAGGGGTGAGAAATAAATACACAAAATTTAAAGCTATGTATAAAATATAACACTGTAGTATATAATTGACTTTATATTGTACAAAATATCACAAATTATATGTTTGCAAAAATACCCACCCAGTATTAAATCAAATAAACAATGTTCTTGAAGCTGATACGCAAAATTCAAAGAGATTATTCCACTTTTCACCATATACATTAAAGTTCTTGGTGATCTAAAACCTAGTTCGTATTTCAAAGTTGTCGTTAAGTACACATTAAGCAAGTAAAATTACTATAATCCGCTAATTATGAAATTTGTAAATTATAATATAAACCCATCCCCTTCATATTTGAATTCCATCGACTTATTCCGCCTCCAGGAACGCAGGTTATAATTACGTGCTTATTCTATAATAAGATAACAAATTTCACGAAGTATCTAAACATGCCTTAGGTGGAAGGTAAGAAGAAAAATGACTAGATAAGCTTGTATAATGATTACCTGACTTGTTTTATTTTGAACTTAATTACTATGAAATTCTATGAAATAGTTTACGTACTACACTAGTAACCTAACCACACTTCAAATTGTCATAAAAAATAAATTAAAACAACGACGTCTGAAATATTGTTTTCCGTTGCAAAATGGAATTATACGAAATAATGCATGAAATATTATGACGTAAACTTGCAATTGTAAACAGTATAAAATAATTTATAAAATAGTGCTTTGAAGTAAACAGGTCTAATTGTAATTAGAAATAGTTTAAAATAATACATGATAAGGACATTATATATAACGTTTAAACTGGAAACGATATAAAATAGTACACGGAAAAACATGTTAAAATG
>NW_017095195.1:0-1671 GCF_001483705.2 Eufriesea mexicana
TAGAACAAATGAGTTGAATTATTAACAAATTAATAATTAATTGTTAATTTATAAATGAAAAATAAATGATTAAAAAATAAATTATTAATAAAAAAATAAATTATTAATAAAAAATAAATTATTAATGAAAAATAATTCTTTTAATCCGTATGTAACACTCGACATGATATACAGGGTGCCCCATCATTACCCAGCATTAGTTACGATTTTTCAAGTACTTGTAAAACAGAAGATACTTGTGATATATATTTCGTAAGGCAAGGTAGCATTCCTACCAATTTTCTAATAAAAGGATATGAACAGAATCGAGACGAATTGGGCAGAAAACAGTGACACGATCCTCCATTTCATTATCGATGCAAAGACAAATATATTTTTCAAATGAATTGTTAGTGTAGTTGAATGAGTAACACTCCTTTGTTTGCAATTGCGCTATCTATGATGTAAATATAATATGTACCAATGCCGTCTAGTGTGAGTGGTGTTTAGAAAAATGTTCAGAAGAATGTGTCAGAATGAAACAGTCCTCATGGAATTATCGAGGCGTGAATACCACAGTAAAATCGTGATAAACAGTAAGAGAGAAAGAGAGAGAAGACAGTTCTAGAAAGAGTGAATCGATTTATTATTTAAGTAGTAAATATATTATTTGGGACTTAAATTTAAATATTATATTGAATTTATAATATAAATTTATAGACTTATTTAAATATTTTTTGTTTAAGTTACACTTTGTGTTTCTTTTTAATAATAGTGAAAGATATATTATTGTCCATTCTACTCACGTGAATAGCATGATTGACGAAATATGAGTGCGAGTGAGCTTCGAATCTTTACATGAATTTCAATGTTATTGGTCACAACAGAATAATCTAGGATCATATTATAAATCTTTTTTGGAAATTTGGGAAAACTTCGATTCAGTTTCCAATAAAGTAGAGTTCAACAGTATGTTGTGTACGTATACTGCTACTATACTGTTGCTATATAGTTGCTATACTATGTATTATATGCTATATGCTATATTCTATATACTATATACTATACTATATAGTTACTATATACTATATTAGATTATATAGTTGCTATAATATATACTATATACTTGTTACAATATATGAAAATCTATATTAAAAAAATTTTCGCAGCAATTTCTTACATCGATACACAGATAGTGAATAGAAATGATTCTTTTAGGCTCTATGCAATAGTGTACCTGCAGAGACTATCCGAACGTTTATCTGGCCCGATGATTTCTGAAAGAACGAATGTGCCAGAGATGCCGATATTCGATACGAATATAACGTACATGAGGGTAGTAGCGATGCCGAAGCAGATAAAAATCAAGATGGGTACCGTGCAGAGCCGGAAAGAAGTCTCGTGACAGATTGACAAGAGGAGTCTGTTCTTTCCACCTGGCTTCACCTTTGGTGCTTTTGAAATTCATACTTTCATCCTCTTGACGGCTTATTCTGACATAATAGTGGAATAAGTTACGTCGGCACTTCCTTTACCTTATGGTATTGCACGGTAGTTATCACGTATTGCAGACGTATCACGAGATATCGAATTTTCCATGTGTCAGTCAAGTGCAGGTCGATAACAACTGGCTGCTAAACGCGATTAACTCTTCAGAGATAGTATACACATGGTACCTGATTTCTTTCTATG
>NW_017095196.1:0-1673 GCF_001483705.2 Eufriesea mexicana
TTTTCTCGAAACCATATTTTTCCAAATGGTTGCCATGATATCTCGAGTTCTAGTTGACCGATTGCGATCAAATTTGGAGGATATCTTCAGCACATGTATCTCTATCGTTCGAACCAAAATTCTTTAAATATAATGTTTTTTATTATTTTTTTTTGGCACGCTAAAGTTGAGAAACAGCAGAAAGTTTTTTATCTAATTTTAAGGAGCTGCCAAAAATTTTCCCTTCAAAGTCTTTATACAATTTTGGTTGCAATGATAGTCACATTCATATTTGACAGAATGAATGTTTGTTTGTCTACTTCAGAGAAGAATTATAGTCGGAATCGTGGCAACCATGCAGGCAAGTTTAATTGAAGGGACACTACTAAACTAGCTGTATCTTCGACAATTTTCAATATTTTTTCACGAAAAAAATAGTGTATTCTCCTTAAACATAGGTGAAAACTGTGACATAAATCTCGACACAGTAATGTCTTCATAGTTCTTAAAAAAAAATCCCACTTTCAACATTAAAATATCTGAAATAAGTCATTTTGACTCCCATGATAGTTTTAGCCTCAAATATTACTTTTCTCCATTGTGAACAAAATTACATTAGGACGAAGTAAAAATTGTATGGTACACTGATGCGTCAAAACGTGACAGAAAGTCATTATGAGAAGTTTGTTTTCAATAAAAAATCGTTTTTGCAATAATTAATTAGGACTATGAAACGTGATATAGTATTATTTTTCTTAACATTCGTCCATTTTTAACGTTACTAACACAACTGCAAAGAAATCGAGTTGAAAATTAATCGAGTGAAATTACAATGTCGTTAATAAGTATATTTTTTTGTTTTATTTTTTTAATATTTTTTCATAGAGTTAGTACATTATATATGATCACAAAACTGAATATAAGAAATTAGAGAAGAAAAAAGAAAAATGCCAACAACACGCGGAGTTCCCAAGCGGTCACCCATCTAAGTACTATCCGCGCCCAACGCAGCTTAACTTCGGTGATCGGACGAGAACCAGTGTTTTCTACGTGGTATGGTCGTTGACGAATAATACATTATTGCCTATGATAAAACTGCAGCAGCGATATCGTATCTGCTGTACTATATAATTATTCATTGTGTGACACCAATAAACCAATAACTTGCATTGCAAATACAAAGAGAAGGTACACAATGAAGAATCTTCGTAAGCATAATGATCTTCGTGGAAATACGACTATTAGATATCACAAAATATAGGTTTTTTAAAAACACTGTCGACTAGAGGCGTACAGTTTCGTCGTGGAACATGAACAGGCCTGGAAAACCCCTTCTCACGGTCTTCCAAGGATCAAATTCCAAGTGCCAGAATAACATGACCATCTGAATTTTCTAACGTGCCGTGCCGTCATTGCGTATCGTTCGAGAACTTCCTGTTTATTGCTTTAACTAGTCCCAGACACGCGAAGCAATGCGACCCTAATTCGACAAAGTTAGGCGACGGCACTTGGGATTCGGCTGACAATGGGCCCGCAGGGAGCCAGCACGAGTCCGCGTGCGTGGGTACCCTTAAACCTAGGCAAGCTAAGAGGCCATAAACGGATATTTTCCAGACGCCGTCGTTTTCGAGAAGGTCACTAACTCGCGGGTGATCTCCATCTATACACGTCACCTTGAAGTGAGAGTTCACCTC
>NW_017095197.1:0-1672 GCF_001483705.2 Eufriesea mexicana
ACGAAAAGTTTGAAAACCCTAATAATTTTGACTAGGAATGATTTCTACTACTTTAAATCTTCTATCAACATCAGTAAATTTTCACTAGGAATGATTTGCATCACAGTAAATGTAAGTCTAAAAATTTATTTCGTTTGATAAATTTTTAAATGTAAATTATTATTTTAATATAAAGTTTCAGCTAAACAAATATATATTTAAATTAAACATCGATTAAAGAAAAATTTCGTGCATCTATTGTTAAATAAATTTAAATTGAAAAATTTTTAAATAAAAGAAATTTAACAATAAAATTAAGTAAAAGAAATTAATATATTCAAAATGAATTTCCATTCGATTAAATTAATATACGGCTGTATTGAAGAATAAACTAAGGAAGATTTTAGAATAAAAATTAATTTAGAATAAAAATTTTCCTTCAAAAGGAAATCTCATTGTGCTAAACAAATACGCGTTTTACTAAAAATTAAAAATTACATTTCATATGCGAATATACTGAATAAATATTTGATCCGGCACATTCGCTGGAACACCGTGCTTCTTGAAAATAACGTTACAGGTATGCTGTAATTAAAGATCGTCTGGAATGTTACTCTTCTAATGCATTGCACCACTCGCATGCACTACGCAATCGAGTTATGAAATACCTGATAATTTTTAATCACACTTTTAAACTGGCTTCTGACTATAAATTGCAACTGGAATTTGTACTCGAAACTATAGCCAAAAAATTAATAAAATATCTGGGGTAGATATGATACTGTACTCACGTAACTACAAAATTGAACCATCTTCCGATGAAAATTTGAAGAATAATTTAGGCATTAAACAGAATTTGATAATAATTCATCCAAAGAAAATTGTCATTGTGTATTTTTATGTATAATATAACATGTTTATTTTTAATAACCAGTGCCTCGAAGTTTTAAAGACAAGATGTGAAAATCACGAAGCAGAAACTTTTCTGCACACTCGAATTATTAACTTCATTAAAGTATACTAATTATAGCTGTGATATCTTTTCGCGTAAACTTGAAACTTTTACCTGGAAATTTTCCTTTAACGTAAACATAATTCGAGCGAAGAAAATCATATTTCCAAGAAACTCGTGAATAATAAAATTCTCAAATTGCAATTTGAGAAACTTTAATAAAAAAATACAGGAATTATTCACAGAAAAATTAATTTATATATTTTTATAATGGAACTCGTAATACATTAATAATTTTATTATTTCGTAATATTACATTGTAATATTATTAAAATATTATTTAACCTATTACACACGAAAGTATTTCTGCTATAGAAATATAGTAACTCTAAATTTTCTGCTATAAAATCCCTAATGTTTTTCTTAACCCTTTGCACTCGAGAGGCGATTCTCAGTCGCCATTTAATCAGATTCTAAGGATCGATGTTAATTATTTTATCGAATACAAAATTACCCAACGATACGAAGTAAAATAATTCTACGTCTTAATTTGCATACGATTTCTTATTTCCCATTTTAAAAATATCGTCGACTTCAAATTACTATTTTTCTGTAACGAAAAAAATCGCTTTGCCGAGTGCAAAGGATTAACAATATAAGAGTAAACATATAAATAGTAAAAATTAACATACATACGGGACTATTTTATTTCAATATTTTACGTATATTTATTTCATGCGA
>NW_017095198.1:0-1674 GCF_001483705.2 Eufriesea mexicana
ATATCTCGCTGGCTCGACGTATCAGTCAACGAGTAGCCCATAATAAATCAAATCATGATAAATCAAAACTGAACTGTCGGCAGGCGCACTTCAAATCCCTAGTCCCAATGCTCCTAACTTCTTCTCGCCAGTGTACCACAATAGCAGCATGACCTAACGATCCATCATAGCCATTAAACTCGCAAATTAACCAACCGAGATTATAAAATTTTCCAGCATCCACGTCACACACGATGCAACACCTTGACAACGTTCCTTTGGCGTAAAGGAACATGGATTTCATTTGGTTCCTAGGCGTGTCTCTATCGATCTCACTTCACTCCACGAGCCTCTCCTAACTCGGCCGAAGCTGTTCGAGAAAACGGTTTTTCTGTTCCGGAAAACGGTCCGATCGTAAACGTGATATATCGCACGATCCGGGAGACTTGGTGGGAGAAACATTCGTACGGAATCGACACTGTAGGTCGCGTGACGATCGTATCCCCTATACCTCGATGGCGAAGAACGAACGAGACAAAGCCGGCTGATTGTTATTCAAACGGCACAAGCAACCGGTGACTGCCCTTGGCCACACGGAAAGGCGACGCTTCGCAAACGAAACGCTTTAATGCCTGAAAGAGGAGACATAATTGTCGGCTCGCTTCTCCGGGTGTCGTTAAACTCGTTGTGAGCCACTGTCGAGGGTCAATAATCTAACGTTCTTTGGCGCGTCTAACTCTCATGCGTATTTGCCCTATTTTCGTGAAGGACTATGGATCGAATCCTCTTTTATGATTTTTTTCCCCCTTTATCCTTTTTTCTCCCTCTTTTTTCTTTTTTTCTTGAAAGGTGTGAAGGATGATCGTTGGATGACGAAGTATTTTTCTAGGGAGATTTGAAGTTTGGCGGCTGATCGACGGATTTGAGAATGCAAGAGGCGAAAGAGGGGAGAGGAAAGAAACGTTTCTTACGTGGAGTATATGAAATTTAGCGATCGTTAAATGTTTGCTACGTGCTTTATGGGAAAGGTCGAATGGAGGAGATAATTTCGTTTTACGAGAGGGGGGATAGTGTGAATATACGTACGCCTATTGGTAGCTTTCTGAGCAAACGAGAGATGAATTTTTCATAGGTATTTTACACGCATGTGTAAATATAATAAAATTGAAATATGGAGGGAATGCATATTTTTAACACAAGAGGAATTCAATTTTGATGAATTATAAGTCTTGAGATTTCTTTTGAAATACGAATTACAGTGAAGGTTTTATTCTTCACGTAACACGCGTATTGAATTTTTACTTGTCCTTTGTAAACCTGTTTAACTTTATTTTTACCCGCAACATTCCTTTCACACCTTTCGTTTTAAATGGAACAAGTAAGAAGCACTTTCCTTGTATAAACAATGGAGAAACCTAGATTTTCTAACAAAAGGGTTTTTAAATGATTTCGTTAGGGATTGAAACAAGGCTGCACGCGAATATTGCATTACAATCACGAGAAGGTAATCATTAATGCGATATTCTCGTTGTCGTCGACGTCCACTAGTGGAATTTATCGCAACCACCCTGTTACCCCACTTTCCCTCGAGAAACTCGGTGATTGTAAAATATTACGACGAAAATACAGCTTTCTTTGTGCCAGCTTGGATAAATAAATTTGAAAGTTGCAAACGGGCCAATGTAGAAAAACGTG
>NW_017095199.1:0-1675 GCF_001483705.2 Eufriesea mexicana
CTAACTGCACCCCTGATCTCTGATTGGTCAGCCGCGGTCGGTCAGTTAGGCTCAGATGGCGCGCGCGTCGCTCAGTCCCTCGACTCGATCCGAGGCAATAACCTAGCTTTATTAATTCCATACGGAACACTTCCTAAGACCCTACACACTATAATAACCTGCGGTGGTTTATGGGGTAAATTATCGCACTCCCACGCACGATGAACACTCGAATTCTGACACCTCCACCAGCGCCGAAAAATCAGAGATCATATAGACAGTGGAATCACGATCTCCTCGCCAAGCACAAAAGCACACCTGCTGGCAGCCCGGTCTGTTTCGCTTTGAAAATGGTCGTTGTACAGGCACCGATTCCGCTGTTGTCGGCCTCGACGGTAATACCTGTGCGTGGTGCGTGTAATTGAACTCGCACGCGCACAACAAAGGGCCGGCCACCGGATTCGAATGATGGTTTAACATGTCGTCACCAGCCGTCGTCGTGTTGTATCTGGGTAGGCGTGTGGCGGGTAATCATTACGATCAGACACGTACAATCGTGCAGGAAAGTATTCAAACGCTTTTTTCCTACGTTCGACAATTGAAGTACATATGTATGTGCATTGAATTGTGAAATAGTAAAAATAATATAGCGTACGTAGTGACAGGAAGATTAAAAATAATATCAGTCGAAATGGAAAATAATTCAATGGTGTATACAGTATTTACAGTGCATTTATCGTAGATACGAGCCGTGGTGGCGCTAGTAGGTTAAATAGAATATCATTTAAGGCTGTTATTTTAGGTTCAGAATTACTAAAAATAATATAGTGCATGTAGGCGGAGGAAGTCTTTAAATTATATGAATCGAATTGGAAAATAATTCAACTGTATATACGATACTTATAGGCATTTATCGTAGATACGAGCCGTGGTGGCGCTAGTGAGTTAAGTAGAAAAATCGCTTTAAGACTTGTCAGTAACGGAAGATGAATATTATTCTTCTTATGTTTTTAGTAATGTGCTTTCGATTAATATTACACGTAATATTTTTCTGATTCATCAATGGCGTATAAAAATTTAACGTTAGAGAGAAATATTAAAGAAATGTTATTAAAGAAATATTAAGGAAATATTAAAAATAATATGGTGTACATAGTCGGTGGAAGTCCGAAAATTATATCAGTCGAATTGGAAAATAATTCAACTGTGTATACGATACTTATAGTGCATTTATCGTAGATACGGGCCATGGTGGCGCTAGTGAGTTAAGTGGAAAATCGCTTTAAGATTGTTGTCAATAACGGAAGATGGATATTATTCTTCTTATGTTTTTAGTAATGTGCTTTCGATTAATATTATACGTAATATTTTTCTGATTCACCAATGGTGCATAAGAATTCAACGTTACGATCATTACAGCGTAATTTTATATACCTTCGTATCGGCGAAGATCTGTTAAGAAAAGTAACTGCGAAATTGTCCTCGAGCATGATTTTCACGGTTAAATTTCCCCCAAGGGGAAAATGTCCGACATTATCAATTATTTTCTAATTTTTCTAACTTAATCTTGACAGATCCTCCATGCTATATGCATAATTGTCCGTCCAAATATTTCAATTTACCAAGCATTTAGGACTTTTCAGAAACTGCACGTATAAACCTTGCAATACTTTCACGCATGAGTGTAGCTTCGCGT
>NW_017095200.1:0-1662 GCF_001483705.2 Eufriesea mexicana
GTCGCGGACACAATTGGCGGCCTGCACAGAGCCATGCAGAACATATTAGAGCGCAGTAGAACGAAGAAAACCACCGAATAGCAGTGTATAGCACAAAAGTCGAAGCTACCCTATCATAACCTAACCAAGCTTAATATAACAAACAGAACCTGATTCAGACTTACGTGGCGAGAACAATGTTGCTGTACTCCAAAGGGTCAGGCAGAACATATTAGAGTGCAGTTGAACGCAGGAATCCACCGAATGGTAGTGTATAGCACAAAAGGTAAAGATATCCTACCCTAACATAGCCAACCGTCACATAACCAAACGTATCGATACAGAATCCAACGTGCCGCCACCACAACTGCTGGCCTCACCACGGCCTAGCAGAAAATATTAGAGCACAGTAGAGCGCAGGAATTCACGGAATAACAGTGTATAGCACAATAGTCTTAGCCATCCTATCCTAACGCAACCAAACCTGTCATAACGAAACGTAACATCATTCTACCTAACGTTGCGATACCATTGTTGCTGGCATCCACAGAGGCAAGCAGAATACACTGAAGAAGAGTGCAGCGCAGAAATCCTCCGCTTTGCAGTGTCTAGCACAAGATTCAGAACTTCCCTGTCCTAACCTGACCATCCGTAACATAACCGATCGTAACCCAACTCTGACTAACGTGCCGAGGGCACTATTGCTCTAATCCGCAGATCCACGCTGAGTGTACTAGAGCGCAGTTGGCCACAGAAATACACCGAATAGCTGCGTGTAGCACAAAAGCCGAAGCTGATCTGCCCTATCATATCCAAGCGTAATGTGACCAATCGTAACATATCTTAACCAGACGTGCCGAGACCATTACTGCTGGCATCCCCAGAGCCCAGCAGTTAATATTAGAACAGCGTAGATAGCAGGAATCCACCGAACTGCTGTGTATAGCACAAATGTCAAAACTTCCATACCCTAGCATAGCAAATCGTCACAAAACCAAACGTAATATAACTCGACCCAACGTTCCCAGACCACTGTGCTTGGACTCCCCAGGGCCAAGAAGAATATAGTAGAGTACAGTAAAGTGAGGAAGACCAGCGATTAGTAGTGTATAGCACAAGAGTCAAAGCTATCCTGTCCTAACTTGAACAGACGTAACATAGCCAAACCTGACCTTATTCTATCTTATGTTGCGTGAACACTGTTGCCGGCCACGCAGAGCCAAGCAGAATACACTAGTGATCAGTAGGGCGCAGAAGTCCACCGTTATGCAGTGTACTGCAAAGTATCCAGATATAACCCCGAACAATTAACATTACCCGAACTAACCTAAACTAACCAAGCGCAGCATAACTGATCATACCATTCCGAGACACTATTGCTAACCGTCCCAGAGACAAGCAAAGCATATGAGTGGAAAGTAGAGAGCAGGAGTCTATAGAACCGCAGTGTACATCCCAAAAGTAAAAGCTACCCTATCCTAACGTAACCTGGGATAGGACAGCTTTGAATTTTGTGCTATACTCTGCTATTCGGTTGATTTCTGCACTTTACATTGCTCTACTGTGCACCGCTCGACTCTCGTGATGCCAGCAACAATGGCCGTGGTACGTTAGGTTAGGTTAGGTTAGGATAGGACAGCTCTGACGTTCGTTCTATGCAATGCTATTCGGTGGATTCCTGCC
>NW_017095201.1:0-1677 GCF_001483705.2 Eufriesea mexicana
CGTTCGTCGTTAGCGCTCGAGCGTTTTACGCGAAATCGGACGTCTCGTTCGACAACGATCCCTGAGGTCGACAACGAAGCGCTCCATAGCGGAAGAAAGAGAACGGAGGAAAAATCGTGACTCGTTTAACGGATTCGTTCGCTTGGAGGCCTCTCCGCGAGATCCGCGACTCGGGATTTACGACCGATAACGGTTCATCTAGGATTTTCTCGATGGCACGTGCCGACGCTTCGTTATTCTCGTTTACTCGTCCGTTGGCTACGAGATCCGTAGAGGCATCGCCGTGCAGTTATTTGCCTCGTGGCTCGAACGCGTGGTGATTTGAGAAAAAAAAGAAAAAGAATTTCGAAGAGACACTTGGAAGCGGTGGAAAGGCTGGAAAAACGTGGCTCGCCTCGGTCACCGAGATTCGCGGAGATCCGTCGCCCGATTCGCATCGCTTTTACGGCTTTATCGATAATCTCTCGCCGTTCCGTGATACTTTTAAATCTATGAAAGAGATTAACACGTAACACAGGGAACACGCGAAGAACGACACTCCGGCAGCGTTAGCGATTTGTAACGCGTCGTTACGAAACGACCGTTCGTTTCGAGTAGATGAAACGCACGGTTTTCCGCGGATTAACGCGACACGTATCGCGTCGCGGTGTACAGGTTGCAGATACGATCCCTCGCATCGCGCCTCGTACATGCAAACAAGCGATCATTCGAATAGCCGTTCCACGGACACGGGGCCCGTTCTGCGTCTAATCGCGCTGACATTCGCTATTACCGTTATTTGCGAGCCGGCTCTGTGCCTCGCAGATTATTCCCATATTTCTCCTCGACGCGTTCGGTTAATTCGATGCCCCGTTACCGAGACGCGTCATTGCCTGCAACCTCGCGCCGCGCCGCCCTATCCATCTGCTACCTCGCGCCACGCGTTAATTTCGCTTACCTGTGACCCGTCCAGCTTTCCCGGTATTCCGTCGGAATCGACTCGTAGCGGACACGCGGATACGTAACTTTCCGAAGGAAAGTCGTTCTCGACAAGTATCGAGAATAAACGAACGAAACGCTTGGCACGGTAACTCTCGGAGGAACGGCGAATGAAAAAATCACGGAGCTTAGGAACTTTTATTAGACGTTCCCTTTCACCCGGGCGTCGATCAATAAGAACCTCCCCCGGAACCGCCCCGCGACGTTCGGTCTTCCGAATATTTCCTCGTGCACCCGTGCCTGACAAATATCTCCGGTTTATTTGGAAATTCGCGGCAAATCAGCCATGGGCAGCGAGTATACGCTTATACGCTTGGCATACCGACGCGATATATCCACCGTTTGCCTCTCAGCGGCGAGTCGATTAAAGATTAAAGATGAAATATGCGCGTCGGATTTATGACGTGTGCCAGCCGTGCTGGGAATACCTCGGAATTCCACCGCTTCGGGACTTCCTCGTGACTTACGGCGCGATTCTCCGTACACGCCATAGCAGCGGATATACCTCCATTTAAATGCAAAACTTTTTCTCCCATCTCCTCGCGGCCCCAATAACGCGGTTACTCGCAAAATTCGGACGCGAAACGAAACTTGCGTCGCGAGGTCGTCGCGGCGAGACGCGACGAGAAATCGGCCAAGCGTTCAAGGTGCACGCGCGACGCGGTAACGCGTGCATGCATATGCATGGGACCACCAGTC
>NW_017095202.1:0-1680 GCF_001483705.2 Eufriesea mexicana
AGCTACTAATCTAAGACTGTAATCTTCACTATTGACAGCTTGAAAATTAATTAATATTCGGAATTAGAGTCCCCAAATTCCTATTACTCTTCTACCTCATCAAATTCCTGTCAATGAACCTATAATACCTCGCAGGAAAATGCCTCAAATTTCCAATACACCACGTATATCAAGGATCCCTTTTAATAGACCAAGCAGTCCTCTCAGCCAGACCCAAAGTACCCATCGCCACAGCTCTCCTCTCCTCTCTCGTCTCTACGACACTTTCTCTTCCATAACCTTCGGCTAGGATCACGATATTACGTACATTGTGTTCGCGCATAAATCTAATGGGAAACGCTTGGATAATCTACTTACGTCAAGCCGAGCCACTCGATGGGGCCACTTGGAATGGAAAGTCAGAGTGAGGCTCGATTCGTTACTGCGTGGAGCGATTTTTCCCACGGGAAGGTCGACAGACAGGCAACAAAGAGTCGTTAAACGGTCACGTGGACGAAAGTGTAGGGGCCTGACGAAATACCGGCGCTGGCTCGGCAGCGCTGCGCAGAAGGACGCAGTTGGGCCCGACGGATGCCGTGAGGACACGCCTGCGACGTTTCGAAAGTCGAGACCGAGGAGGAAAAGGCGAAAGACCGGGACTATCGGCGATCTTGCTGGATCCTTGAGCCGAATCCTCGACTTGCAACGGTCATTCCCTGTGATAAGGTCGGCCTTCGTGCTCGACCATTCGTCTTCGTCGCGCGGCTCTCGAGACGGCGTTGGGAAAATAAAGGCACGGTGTTTGGACAAGCGGATGGGAGTTGTCGAAGACGCGGGTAAACAAGAGGAGCACCGATGGTGGAGATCTCCTGCGTCGCGATCACCGGTGCTCGGTGCTCTTGGGCCAAGGGCGCTGAGCGAGACACGGGCTCATGGTCGGGTTTTGTTTCGAATCTTACGTGAGTATTGATTTATCGAGTCGAAGACTAGTGGAGACTTGGGGTTTCGTCGCCAATGTAAGATATGGTCAGGGTACCATGGCTTTTGGTTGGTTGGGTGGGTTGTTGTAGAGAGATCTTGTCAGGGAGATCTTGAGTCTATATTGGTCTGTATATTGGGGTGTATTGGGTCTGTCTGATGTACTTAGGGAGGTTAGAGGAGATGGAGTTAGAATGTAGTATTGTAATATCGTGTACCTTGGACAGCTTGGAAGATGTCGAGTAACACTGTGTATTGATACTGTCTACTGTAAACAGGTCAGAAGATCTCGAAGCATACTGTGTATTGATACTGTCTACTGTAGAGATGTCAGAAGATCTGGAAGTATATTGTGTATTGATACTGTCTGCTGTAGAGAGGTCAGAAGATCTGAAGGCATGCTGTGTATTGATACTGTCTACTGTAGACAGGTTAGAACATAGAGTCACACTGTAAATTGATGATCTCTACTGTATACACCTCAGGAGATCTATTATCACACTGTGAATTCATGATCTGTACTGTAGGGAGCTCAGGAGATCTCGAATTGCACTGTGAATTGATGATCTCTACTCTAAGGAGCTCAGAAGATGTAGGGAGATGAGAAAATCTTGAGGCACACTGGTTATCGATACTGTCTATTGCAGAGGAGGTCAGAAGACCTCGAATTGCACCGTGAACTGATGATCGTTACTTTAGGGAGCTCAGAAGATGTCGAGTTAC
>NW_017095203.1:0-1683 GCF_001483705.2 Eufriesea mexicana
GACAATATTGCTTTCCTTGCTCATGATGAGATAATTTTATTCCATAAAATCCTATACGAATGAAGCTAGAAATTATAAAATTATTACAGAAAATTGGCGAAGTTATAGAATTGTAAAAATTGCAATATCACATGCACTGCAAAAGAAAAAGATTGAATAGTATATCTCACTGTGTCTCAAAGAGTTGAATGTTTTATCGATGCTTATCGAATAACTTATAAATTTTATTAATATGGTGTATAAGCACACTGTGGACGATATGAGTATTGAACTATACGAATTTTCGTAGAGCCTCCTCGAAATCTCAGTTTTCGTCATGAAAATAAAACACTTCGTTGTACCCAGAAATAGTTCTTCGAAACGTCAATATTTCTTCACGATTGAAACTTTCCATCGGATACACGCTTGTTAAAGCGAGAGGCAAAGCCGTGGCTACTCCTTGTGCCATTCTATTTATCGTTCTACGTCAGTTTTATTGGAGTTCTCAGGGGGTGGACGCTCAAAGAGCCAGATTTGGGATGTTAATTTATTCCATTTCGTCGAGGAAAAGGGCTTCATGAAAAATCTAGGCCGGATTCCACCCACGTGTAGCTTCGAAACGTGCTTCGAGTCGTGTCATTCCACGGCATCCGTGTTAATCACCTAGTGGACGGTAGCAAGGCGAGCCCGTGAAAATAGACGGCTATTATACCACTAGTTCTACAGATCAGAAATCATTCTGACCTACTTAATATCGCGTACGAGCAGAAATTTTCATCTTATAACAATAAATGGTGATATTTTTATGACACCTTCGTGTCATGTTCTGCTGCAATAATATATTAACTTATTAAAATTCTTTAAAACAAGTAGAGTATAATATATAGAAATCTCAAATAAATTTCGTGACTATGGCATGAAAATAAAAAATCTAGGCTGGATTATTATCTGTACTATATTAAATTAAGTAATATAAAAATTATAATCCAGCAACTATATAAAATTTTTATTTCTATTTCAGTCTACTGGTCTTAAATAACATTTAAATATATACAATATTAAATAAATATACCATGGACAAATATATACGTATATTGTAGATACAAACTTACAATTTTCCAAATGGTAATGAATTAAACTTAACAAATTCACAAGCTTCCCTATGCTGATGAGGAATTGAAGGATCATCACCGATTTAGCATACTAATCACATCTGACATCTTACAGAAGTGTATTCAAATATAACGTATGTGTGTGGATGTGCGTTTGTGTGTGTTCACGTTTAAAATGAGCCATCGATTGTCTAACGTGTTCTCAGTCATCGTATAATAATCACGTGTAACAGTCGTCGCTATAAGAGCAATTATAAAGTTTACAGGTATAATAGGTAGATTACATTGCTTATCCCTGCAACACTTGATCCTCACCGATACTAAAGATCCAACAGTGATATATGTGATCTTTAGTTAAACACTATACGAAGGTCGCCTACTATCTTTTACATTTATAATGAAATTACTATTGTCATATGAAAATACCTTTATTTTGCGCAATATATTTTACAATAAATTTTGTCATTCATTTCGTACCCAATATGCAACAAATTATATATACAGGTAGCCCTCCTACAACACGGCATTCGATAACACAGTTTCACTATAACACGATTCATAAATTGCGGGAAGCCCCCTACAACACGGCATC
>NW_017095204.1:0-1688 GCF_001483705.2 Eufriesea mexicana
CCTGGAAAAAGGGCGCTTTCACCGCGTGGAGCGCGGGAGAAAGTGTCCCTCTGCCGCTTCGATGTGACGGACGCGTCGGTTGAATGGCATTTAAATTAGGCTGCCTTAGCTACCGTTGATTTATCGCGACGCTGTCCCTTCTTTCCCACCGGATTTCTGGCGTATCGCGACCGGCTCCGCGTTTACTAAATTTGGAGCGACAGCGAACGCCGCGTGGAAAACCGGCACGGTGAACAGACGTCGGGACGAGAAAGGAAATTGTTGCCATTATACAACGACGACGCGTTAGCAACGGTCCCGGCTGGTATTGCAAAATCGAATTCGCCTGTGCCCCATTCCGATGACCCAATTGCGGTTCACCCGCGGACGAATTAATCGAACAGCAGTCGCGTAACGTTTCTGCCACTCGTTGATCGCTCTTTATTCCGATGTCGCCGTTCTTTCCTTCCTTTTTTTCCCACCCTCGCGTGGATTACGAACGCGTACGGCGGCGAAAGAGAAAGGGGGGGAAAAGGAAAAGGGGAGAAGGAAGGAGAGAAAAAAGCTCGCGTGCCGGCAGCGTGTCAGGATGGCGTGGGAGAAGAGGCGACGAATTCGCGTCGTTGAATGTATCGCGAGGGTGCTAAGAGGGATAATCGGTGGTCGTGTCAGCGTGTTTTCCAATAACTCGCCTCTCGCACCCGTGAATTCGTTTAAAAAGAAAGCGTGGATGCGGCGAGGAATCAATGAGAGAACGGCGGGAAAGAGGGGGGCAAAAATGGACAGGGTGAACGAGAGGCAGGCAAGCCCACCCCGAGCCACCCGTGTTATTTATGGGGGTTGCGCGCATTTCTGTCGGGCGCGCGTTTAATGTAAAGCCGGTCTTATCTTTTACGCGATTTAAGGGGGTTGTAACTACGCGTAATCACGCAGCACGCGTACAACACCGACAGTGGAAGCCTGTCCCTTTCACTTTGCAATCCGTTGAAATGCCCACGTTTTTCTACCCTAGATTCAAACTCTTCCTCGTCGTCGGCCCTGCCCGTATTCGCTCCTTCTCTTCCTCTTCTTTTTCCCATACGCCCCTTTTGCCGGCGTTCACCGTGTGTGTGGGTATGGATCGCGAAGCCAAGTGGATCTCTCGCGCGTTCGCGTTACAGTGCCTGGCAATTTGGTCGATTGTGGGGAACGTCTAGTAACGAATACGTAGCAGTTTGTTCACCTTTCACGGGGAGGCTATTCGTAGGTGCTCGACGTTTCGGAACGCTACGAGTGCTGTTACCGGATCATTTATTCTTTGATCTTACGAATCCGAGTAACGGGCAACTTTCGTCAGCTCGCTCGGCGTTCCTCCATCGCAAGTATCTCGTTTGCGACGCGAAATAATCCTCCACGATCGAATCGGTCGGTCGCGTACTCGAAGATCGGTACACTCCAGTCGGATTATCTACACTCGCGTAGATCGACGCGCTTCTCTGCGAACCCCGAAGAGTTTACCCGGGAAAATTACAAATATCGGAGATATTCGGAAAGAAGGATTTTCCTATCCGGGGCTGCAACGAGCGAGCGAAAACGATGGGATAAAGTAGGTGGCGCATGTGGAATTGGCTCTCGCGACGGCCTCGAAACACTCGAGACGATCTCGAAGCGTGTTCCCCACGTGCTGCTGCCGGCTAGCGATAGCGCCTCGATGCACGCGTTAAAACGTG
>NW_017095205.1:0-1689 GCF_001483705.2 Eufriesea mexicana
TGTCTTTGTGTGTATTATCTTCGGTTTTGAGTAACAGTGTCTATTTCGTCGTGGAACAAAAGCAGACCTGGAAGTTACGGTCTTCCAGTAGCCAAGTCCTTAGTGCCAAGTCCTTAATAGCCAAGACTTAGTGCCTAGTTATTAGACAAAATCTCATTTTCCAACATGGTGGTGCCCTACCACATTTTTCTGGAGGAGTTAAAAATTTATATATTATATAACGACACGAAGTTTGGATTGGCCGAGGTGGTTAAATAAACTGGCCATCAACATACCCAGATTTAACATCCTTTGGTTTTTATCTATGGGAACATGTTAAATCAAAAGTGTACGATGAGAACATTACAAGTCTTCCTTAATTAAAAGCGAGGATCCTTTTGGCGTTTGAAGAACTAGAAGTACAGAATACATTACAGTATATTCATAGAAATGTAATTCGGAGAGTACAGTTGTGAAGTAAGTTAATAACTAAATTACATGTCTTATTTTCATTTAAATCCACTCTAAAGCCACAGATACATATGAATAATACAATACATCATGTCTATACTAAGGATATTTTTGCTTTGCTATAAATGACATATGACTTGTATCGAGATTCATGCGTCTAACAACGCATTGTAAGCTATGGTTAAGTGCACGTGTACTCGGTAACCATTCAAAGACACCCTGTATATAATTCACAGTGTATAACACGTGCAATTATGAAACTTCACATAAATTACAACTTTTCAAGAAAAAATATACAAAAAATTTTAGGTTTAATATATAGACACCACGTTCGTCAGAAGTTTATTGCTCTTGTTTTCAACGATAACAATAGTATTAAATTACTTTCATGTGTAATATTTATAATTATTACGTTATATTTAATAAAAACATAAGTTTGACTTATTTAACGTACATAATTTTTAACATCGAAAAGGTACTTGTCCACTATGCACGTTACACAAATTTTGTATTGTACATATATAGAGTAGAGAGAATTGTATTACCTAAATTTACTTCTAAACCATTTATCGCATAAAAAGTATTTCAACCGATAATTATATAATATATAAAGAAGTCTGAGTTGGAATAATAAATATTTTATTTTTTCACATTTTCTTCATATTTTGAAGTTTACCTTAGATTTTTTAACCGTATTATATACATTAATACATGTACATAACGTACATGAGTGTAAAAAATTACGTATTATCTAGATATACTTCCATTGATTTTCAATGCAAATAATGCAGGTATATATGTACGTAGATGACTAATCAATGCGTTTGACACATATGTAAACATGCTTACATAATATATGTAGAAGTTTAACTTTCGTTCAGTTCATTTTTTTCGTTAATTTTTTACTTGATAAATAATTAACAAGCAAATTCAAGTGATACATTTCAACGACTGATCCAGTATATAAGATGTGATCATTTCAATGTTTCAGAGTAAACATCTCAAAAAAGACATCGAAAAGCATTTCGGATAAATGGTTTCGAAGGTGTTGGACCTCTTATTTATTTTATCTTACTATTTGGAAAAACCTACACAGGTCAATTTGAGATTATTAAATTTTGATTAGAACCTATATTTTTGTATTACATATTCTTCTACATAAGTATTCATATTTATTCTAAAACTACAAAAGGAATATTTTAATGTATATTAAGAAACAAATAATTCAATAAGACTACT
>NW_017095206.1:0-1692 GCF_001483705.2 Eufriesea mexicana
CCTGGGTCTCATACAGCACGGTTTCACGCAACACGGCATTTTCTAGGGACCTATCCACCGTGTTATAGGAGGGTCACCTGTATATTAAGACATAATAGACTACTGTGGAATGCATTATATAACAAATATCAATCTTAAAACCTCAATTAATTACCATACTCTCTCGTACTCGTACTATAACATAAGATGGAACATAACAAGGATTCGAAAAGTTTGAAAAGATCGATCGAAATCGGTAATTACAGGGAAGAGACACGAATACTTGCGTGACTCACTGTATCCACATAAAGATTCGACGCAAACATCGAAGACGTAACCGGGCAGGAAATACGATGAACGCGAAATAAGGACGAAGAGAACGTTGCGGAATCGCAGAGCAGATGGATAGAGAGGAGAAGAGGCATAATCTTCGTATTTTCATCGGGAATTTCGCGCAAAACGCATCACGTAATCGGGGATCTATGGTGAATTAAGAAGAGGAACGCGTCTAGACAGCGGATCCTAAAAGGAACGTTTGTTTTCCCGTTCTTCTCCGCGAGGAGGAAAGAACGGAGGAAAGGAAGGTAGAAAAGCGGACGGGACAGGATCGTATTGAGATTTCTTGAGTTCCCGGCTATAAAAGACGGATCGTCATGGAAGAAATTCGGTTCGACACGCGAGAATTTCATTGCACGGGTGCATTAAAACGATGGGTTCGTTCAACCGTGTTTACCTTCCATTGCAACTTTGTGACATCGTCCACGTTTATATCTTGCCTTTATTTATACGTCCCTTCGGACGCTTTCGCGCTGAAAAGAAACCAATCCCGACGCGGATTCAATCTTTTGTCGCGAGAACGTTTCTCGGAAGCAATTTAAAGGATAGAGATAATTCTCAAATTTTTACGATGGTCAGACCTTCCTTAGCATTCAGCATCGTTGTAACTTTGTTTTATGCGCAATCCTGTTACGTTCCTGGAACAGCCAGGAGTTTTATTATTTCCTTGATCGCGATGTAAGTTAGCCGGCTGATTGGACCGTTTATCTTTTCGCCTTTTGTAACGCAAGTGTCGATGCACGTTTTCTATTAATTAATCCCCTCGTTTTCTAATTAAATAAATAGCCGTGCCTTTTTTCATTTTTCTGTTTAGCGTTTAAATGGTTGGCCCGTTCGCTGACGCAGTCGGCCATTATTTTGAATAGAAAATTTAATTCCTGTAGAAAAGTAGGAAATATTTCGTTGACAAAATGTCTATCACGAATGGTCATTTAACTGATCGGGTGATTCGAGACAGTAGACGAAGAGTAAGGAAAAACATAAATATCGGAAAATTTATTATACAAGCATATCGAGTAACGAGAACTGTAACATGAAATACGGAATTTTCAATTGAAAGCTTAGAATTGAATTTAAACATTTTGTAAAATTATTGCTACTTTGAAATAGGGAATATTTCATTAATGGGATAAGTGGTTTCATTCACAGGACAGGTGATACAATAGCGAAGCAGGCTCTCAGTTGAAACCACATAAAGAAAGAGGAAAATACTGGAATAAAAATATGCAATTATATAATTTGTGTAAAATTAATTAAATTAAATTAAATTTGTCGTACCGAGTAGCAAAAGTGGTCACGTCGACTATAGAATTTCTAATTAATAATTTGAAATTAAACATTTTCCTTTGATATATAAATTTTATTTTATTATAATTA
>NW_017095207.1:0-1694 GCF_001483705.2 Eufriesea mexicana
ACCTTATATACAAAGACCCCTATTTAGGACTTCTAACAACGTCAATCACGTGAACATTCTGTCCATACTTCCTGCCAATTCTCGTCCAACGAAGTATATAGACTCTAGATAGCAGTATGAAGGGTTAGGGTCAAAGCTGACATAAATCCCCAAGCACAGCGTTTTCAAACAGCTTCGCGACAGCCCTGGAACAACTGGACCAGCAGAGGAGTCTGCTCTGGCACATTATGCAGATCACTATGCTCAGTGCTCCGTGTAGCCTGACTTTGAGAAATCATCCTCCTCGGTATATCAGAAATTCGACCCAAGCAACGGTCAGGCCGGGATGTAAGCACCGGTTGACCTTGCGAAAAATGCACACCTCACGAGCACCAAGTGACTCTTCCAGGCCGTAAAGGACATCCTCAGCGACACGGAACAGCGTCGTTCTGGAAGTGGATCGTGGCTCTCTTCGCTCCTGATGTCACGGCCTGACGTGTTAATTTCTGCGCGACAAGAGTCGCGTCTCGCGACGCGTTGCAGGAAAAATCCGTGGAATTTCGTGTTCCCGAGTGTTTGTTCGCGACTGGTGCACCTTCCACGAAGCGGAACGTGGTTGTTAAGAGTGCTGGCAGAGAGTAGAGCCGAGGTATGCGAGGTGTTGGCGTAAATATCGGCGGTGATCATCCGAAATGGTAGTTCTTCGTGGATCACGGGTGAGAATCGATTCGATAGGGTTAGGGGAACGATCGATTAGGCTTTTGAGTTATTTACCTTCTTCTGGAATAATTGCTAGAGGGAATAAGTGGAAATCGCGTGTGTGGTATTAAATTATCGACACGTTTACACACTAGTGCAGGATATATTTTTAATCCACGTTATTCTTGGTATTACTTCTTTCAAATTGCTGGGAAAGGTATCTCAAGATCTAGGTTACCAATTCACTTGAAATTTAGTATACGTTTACTATGATACATATACTAGTTTATGAATAAAAATTAAATAAAATATAAAATTTAAGCAATGATATGAATAATGAATGTATATAAATTAAGTCGATAAATATAAATTGAATTAAATATACAATTCAAGCATCGATATAAATAATATAAATTAGTTAAAAAGACACCAAATTTTTCCGGAAACATCGATTTTCTCCTTCAAAATGGCTTCATTTTCTCAATTTTCAAATTTTTCGTATTTTTAAAGGTTCATAAGGTTCAGGTAAACGAGTTACCAAGAGTTATTAGTGTATTAGTGCATTAGTCGTGCAGAATAAGAAGCTAATTAATCCTAATTGTGGGTACAATAGACAATAATATTTTAAAGAGATATTTTAAACGAGTAATTCAGAAAATATATTTCAGTTAAACTATTTAAATAATAAACACTCTTCAAATTCTAAACATTCGTTCAAATATCATTCACACTAGACAGCACTTAGTCACATTACATATATTACACATTACACAATTATAGAACAAATGAGTTTCACTCATTCAACTTCACCCACACTCACACATATAAAACCATCACTTACGCAAATACTATTTATCTTCTTCAGAAATAATAGAAAATAAATAAAATTCCACGAAGATATTATTAGAACTATACACAACACTGTACAAACACTCACTGTATAGTTGATCTTTATTATGAATATATTATTCATTGAAAATACGTGAGTTACTATTGATCTTGATTTTTTCTTTTCT
>NW_017095208.1:0-1695 GCF_001483705.2 Eufriesea mexicana
TTTTTGTAATTTCCCGCTCGTATCTTGTCATCCCCTTTCGCACATGTGGCTCCATCTATCGGTAAAGTAATAAAACAAGGGTTCTAGAGTTACCTTTCTCGTATCTGTTTTCCCATGTTATTAGCAGTATGAATTTCGAATTCGTTACATCTAAAGCATGCTACTGTAAACTGCATCTGTAAAATAAATCAATCTATACGACGTAAATCGTCTCGATCATAGTAACATTAAGAATGGTAGACATTTTGATATGGATTTGAATTTTCTAAGAATTTAGTGTTCGAATTATTATTAAAATTACTAATAATTTGCGTTACTACCATATCAGTAACGTACTTAATTAATATTGAGTAAAAATTAGTATTGATTTGACATCTACAGATATTATAATAAATTGTTCACAGAAAACTATGAAACTAGGAACATCTTTATAAAGAATTGTTCTCTATTCATATCGTATGTTTGTTCCAACTTTTTAATAAGGCATTACACGTCCTGTATTTGCATAATATCGTTGTCATATTTAGACCCTCAGAATATATCGATAAAGTTTAGTGAGGTAGACTAAAGCAAGATTACTTATTAATACTTACTTACCAAAAGCAGGATTATTTATTTTTGATGCTGCAAAAGTAATAATTAAAATATAGAGACGCAATTTTTTATTACAGTTACATATGAATTATACATTTAACACGAATATGAATGGTAAAAGTTAAAAGCAGACTTTTTTTTAGAAATTTTTCTTTTATAAACAAGAAAGGAAAAATTGGGGAATGGATCGGTACCTCAAAATGTTTATAAAAATAATTGAAATCATCATAAAATAATATTTGGTGTTAACTTAAAGAATATGTAGTTTAATAATGACAGGGTCAACTACCTTAATCGACACATAAGTCGCAAGTATATTGCCTTTTAACACCGCTTGTATCAGCATATTTCTCGTCATACCACTCCTTACAGACATTACGCTTCATCCAATCTTCTGTAGGTGGCTGGATAAATTTTCCACTGCAATAAATGCAATACCACTCCCTCGATGAATTCCTTTTATCCTTAACTTTCATCCGTCGAGTTGCTTTATGTTTTCTTTGTTTTATTCTGAATAGCTTTTTTATTTTCTTCCATTCGGTCTCTAATTTTCTCTGTTCTCTTTAGTAAAGTATTGCCATATTTTCACGCGATGTTAAATGCAATATTGGTCTTGTAACTGTTTTTACCGCGACAGTGAATTACACATTTCGCTCTTTGTAAAATTATTTAAAGTATTATAGGTCCATTTTTGCAATTCAACGTGTAATCGTTTCTCTTAATTTAATTTTTACTACAGCTTATTTCAGGTTTTCTGAACATCATGTTGCCTAATTCATTTTTCTCATACACGCACGTACATCTGTATATAAGCAATTATCATATGTACAACAATAAAATGATTCACCTCAAACCAAGTGATCCAAATAAGCATTTAAAAACGAATAAAATATATCAAGAAATTACTGCGTAATAACGATAGAATATATAAAATATTATTTTAGCACATCGTGCAAGCTAATAAAATTCAACGCATTGTAATTTTTAACCTTGCTTTATGATTTTAAATTCGAAATTTCTAGCTACATTTTTAGATCAATGTAAAAATTATATTTCCTTTCGAATGTATGTTGATGCTAATCTGCAACTTAAAACAATAGC
>NW_017095209.1:0-1696 GCF_001483705.2 Eufriesea mexicana
AGGAGGAGTAATAATGGGCAGAATCAAGATTTTCGCCTTGGAGTTTGCGGACGATGTAGTGCTTGTAGCGGGGGATGCAGAGGGGCTGAGAGGGATGTTAAGCTCACTAGGAAGATATGCGATCAAAAATAATATGAAAATTAATACGGAGAAGACGAAAATCATAATTTTCAGAAAAGGAGGAACAAGGAAAAGGAACGAGAGATGGGAAATCGATAAAAGAGAGATAGAGGTTGTAACCAGCTACAAATATCTAGGATTCTGGTTTACAACTAAAAACTTATATACCAAACACATGAGAATGCTAGCAGCGAAGACAAGGGTTGCCGCGAATGCGGCGTGGGGCATAATGAGACGAGCAAGAATTGGTGGGTTACAGAGGAAGCTGAACATGTACGATGCACTATGTAAATCCACCGTGGCTTATGGCATCGAGCTTTGGGGATGGAAGGAGAGATATGAGATAGAGAAAATGGGAGGAAGGCTATGCAAAATGGCGATTGGGATAAATAGCAACACCCCGGACTACATCCGGAGGACGGAGATAGAAAGACCGCAAACAGAGGTAGAAGCAAGAAAGAGAGTAGGTAGGTACCTAAGAACAATAGCAAATATGTAAGAAGAGAGGCTCCCAGAAATATGCTTAAGGGAGGAAATAAGAAATTGGAGAAACGGATAGCCATCGAAGTGGATGAAGGAGCTGGTGGAGGTAATGAGGGCAGTAGGAGATGGAGAAGTAATGGGGATATTGGAACAGGGTAGAGATATAGACAAGTTAAAGCAACGGCTAGAGCTTGAATGGAATACCAGAAGAGACCAGTTAATCCTGAAGAATTGGAACAAAATAGGAAAATCCAACTACTGGCTTAAGTATAAACACATTAAGAAAGAGTGAAGGCGGAAAGAATACTGGAAGAAGGGGAATGAAAAACAGGAGGGCAAAGAGCAATGGGCTCGTATGCGGAAATATCGGTAGGGCGGGAAATAAAGGATACCAAGATGAAGAATGCAGGCTGTGCGGTAATGGGAAGGAAAACTTAGAACACGCCTGGACGTGCAAGGAGCTGAGAAAGCTGGTAAAGGATGAAACCATTAGAAACGTGGACGAAGCGATGAGAAAAGTAGACGGAAGAAAGAATAATAATTGGAGAAGGCTGATAACAGGAGAAATCAATCCCGAAATATGCAAATATATTAGAGATTTCGAGAGGACCTTGAGAAAAAAGACAGAGGACAGACAAGAAAATAGAGTAGAGGAACAAGACAACGAGTGATACCAAAGAATAGGACTATACGTGTACACATACATAAATACCTAAATACAGTAAAGTCATGTGCAATATAGAATATGCAGATGTAATTCTTAAACTATATACAGTAAGAAATAAATATCGAAATCTATAAAACGTTATTGATCAATTAACACAATTAAAAAATATTATTGTTAAAATTAAACTTGTAAATAACACATTTAAATATTCAGACAAAAGGTTAACGTAAACGTTCTTCTATAATATACAATATCAAAACCAAAAACTAATTCTGATTCAGCTTCAATTAAATAAAGGATTAACTAAAATAAAAAAATTAATTTTAATTTGATACATATAAAAATCTTTAAATGAAAATTTTTTCATTAAAATTATATAACTAAATAATATAAAAATGTAGGTATTTCAAATGAAATTATGTGAGC
>NW_017095210.1:0-1700 GCF_001483705.2 Eufriesea mexicana
GAATAAACAGCGGATGCGGGAAAATACATGTTAATTGCATTCGCGGATCCGCATTCCGTTTGAGCTTGGAATGGAAGTCGAAAGAACGATCAATTACGGTGATTGCCCGGCCAATATACTTTAGATTATAAATTCGGAAGTTCGGATAGCCTGGAACAACCGGTCCCTCGTTCAATACCGAACAATTCCCGTAAACTCCGCGCGGATTCAGGTAAGCTTCTTCCCAGAATGCTTTGACTGATATTGCGCCTATTACGGATTAAAGCCGCTTACGTAATGCCATATTTTCATTTTTATCCCTTCGTGATTAACAAACATGTTGGCCAGGTGTTCGATATAGAGATATCGTGCAGAAGTGATACTACGATTTCTTATTTTTATTACTTTCATCAGCGTGAGTTTATTATTCGTGGTAACGAATATTTTTAAATAATGATATATTAATGAAAATAATTATACATTAGTGTACCATTTTCCGGGTGTTATTCGCGTACAAAATGTGTGTATTATAGGATTGTTTGACGCTTGTTTTAAATTTATAGGTTGAATTATTACGAATATATTAGAAACTTTTTAAGTGGTGTGATATAAGTTTAGTCAGACTTTGCACTCGACGATTTTTTCGTTGCAAAGGAATTCGAAGCAATTCGAAGATATTCAACCATAAAGATGACGATATTTCTAAAACAATAAATAAGAAATTTTATACAAATTAGAACTATTTTCTTCGACATCTCACACGTCCTGGCGTTATACTAAATTTGACGTATTAATTAACATCGATCTTCGGAATTTGATTAAATGACAACCGAGACTCGCCTCTCGAGTGCAAAGAGTTAATATTTCTCATAATTCGTAAATTATTACTGACACTGCTTCTGTAAATATGGCATAGTAATATCCTTCTCACGAACGCTTTAATTACCATTACAAAATATTACAGTGTAGGTAAACGTAGTAAATAAAAGGATTACAAGTTTTAATATAAATTCTACCATTACGAAGAAGGTAATAATTCTTCATCAACCCTGAGCGAATTAAAGAATTTAATTTTAACGGTAGCCAAAAGGCTACCTAAAAGGGTTTGTCAATAACAAATTCGTGGAAGGAATTTCTATATACCTCGCAAAGGGTAAAAGTTTTTGACATTAACGGAATTTTGTAATGATCGAGATAAGTGATAGTGAGAAGGGGCAATATCTAGCAAGTATGAAGGATGAGACAGCACATTCCAGCCAAACTACAGGATTTAATAGAAAAAAGGGATTAAAGGTTGAAAATGCATTCCGTCTCTCTCCATTTTTGAAATATTATTACCCCACGAGAATAAATCGCTTCTATCGAAACTTATTCCCAAAAAACACCTGGGAAGCTAACTCTTTAAATCGAGCACCATATGTGTGACATAGTTAAAGAATAGGGGATTGCTCTCTTTAGGGGATTTCTAAACGGAAAAGAAAGGAACGATTGAAAGAAACTATTGTTTAGACACATACATCGCTCCTTACGTTGCCATGTGGTCGTTATTACGAAACTGGGAAGAGTGACGGAAAGAAAACTCGAATAAAAGAGGATCGTACAGAGAATCGTCGTTTACCTCGTATGAGACACGTAGCGTAAGAAATCTGACATCTGTTCTCCTAAAAATCCCAAGAAGACAAGACAATCGTCACGACCAGACAGTCAAGACAGACCCACGA
>NW_017095211.1:0-1700 GCF_001483705.2 Eufriesea mexicana
GCTATCTACCCTGAAGATTAACCAGTTTTCTAGATCCAACTATTTCGTACTATTCTGAAAATTACTGCCCTAAATGTTTAAACAAACATTTTCATTTATGGTATGATCGATAATAATCAATACCAATTGTATCCCATTTGCACTCATGCTTAGACAGTAGTCTTACATTAAAATATTCTAAACAACTATAATTCATTTTTAAATACAGATTGCTCGTATACTTTTAATATATCTAGCATTTTTGATATTATTTTTAATCATTTGTACATTGTAATCAGTTTTTATCAGTTCAATCAGTCATTTGAGTATTTATCATTAGTTTCTTCTCCTCGGCTCTTCAAACATTAATGTTTGGAGTGAGTATCTAATTTTGTTAAGCAATCCTTTGGTCTTTCATTCCCAAATCAATCTATCATGCATTAATCTTACATCGATCAATTACATATTGCACTAGAGATAAAATTTTTTAATTAAGTTATTAATTTTTTAATTTTTTAATTTATTTTCTTAAACTTAGTATTTGATGGAGTAAAAATAATGATTAGTTCAAGAATTGCTATTAGTGATTTCACTGTGTTATATAGTTTTAAATCTTGATTGTCTTTTATTCTTACCAATACAAAGCTAATACAGGTAGCCTATTTCTAATTTTAGTTCACCTGGAAGCTAGCAAAACTATTATCCATTTTTGTATGAACTACTGCTATATATAGATAAAGATGTTTGAGGCTGTTCTATTATTAATATTAATTTACAAGTAGAGCAAACTACAAGAATGATAAATGTAACACCTCTTCTAGAAATACATATTTATATTTTTCGTCTATTTCCGTGACACCTTCTCGTGTAATTTTACACATTCATTTCTCGATTCACATGGAGTATTCGTTTCACACGATATTCTTCTATGAGTCAGTTTATACACTAAAGTATTAAGAGCGAAAATACAATAAAATAAATTTTATCCAATTTTTTGTTGTTATTATAAATAGAAAAACAGGTACAAAATGGACGGTCGCGTGTATAATAATCCCGACATATTATTCCAATAAGAAAATATATTTCTTATTAAACGAATCAATTACTTTTACCTTATTTATTTATTAATTACAATGACTTTACTAAACGTACCAATTACTTTTACTTCACGAATTACTTACCAAATCAAAAATATCGTGTAAATCTAGGAACGAGTATAATTACACTAATTAAACTAATAAACAGATATGTAGTTTGTTTTAACGAGATTAAACTCACTTTTAAATTACGTTATTTAAAAATGTAGTCATTCAAACTAATTTCCTTAGTGAACAACACATAATTTATCCAGGATATTTCTCTCACAATTTGAAACGATAATTCGAAATCATTTTACTCAAAAAATTGTTAGATGAAGAATTTATTATACACTTTTAATTTTGCGAAAGTACACAATTTTAAAAATAGTTTCGATTGTCAGAAATAATCTGATGAATAAAGAAGCTGAAAAATTGCGGCAATTTTCTTTACAGACAGAAATTCATGTGCAGATATTGCAGCGTGGTAAGGAGCGTATCGTGTTACAGCAATCGAATGTCGACAATGTTCGTTCGAGAACGAAAAACTCTTTCATAGCCATTCAACGACTTTTCGATATACGAGTTGGTTTACAATTTGTCCTTGAGGTACAAACTTTTCGTATCCTTTGTGCACTCGATGGT
>NW_017095212.1:0-1700 GCF_001483705.2 Eufriesea mexicana
AGCTCTATCTCAAAATAAATTTAGTTTATGAATTATTTAATAAATTTAGAAATTAGTCGTTTCATCGACGATTCTTTTTAATTACTGCCATCTTTTGCATCGTGATTTTTCTTATAGCCGCGAATTTTGAATTCCTATGGTCCACAGACCCCTTCTGGTATGAATAGGTATGCGTAAAGTATCGGTACGTTAAGTATTAAAGCCCTATTTTATTACTAAATTATTATTAAATTCGAGAGTTAGTCAGGAAGCTTGAGAAAGTAGTATTATCGACATTGGGACTTGATCCAATGGTGTTAGTCGATTAGTGGTATCTAAGTTGATGGTATCTATGTGTTCAAACGAACTGTTTAAAATTAATGAGAAGACATGTGAGAATGTATGCGATAAACGCATGTTTATACACCTTTCGTCTTTATCAGCGAAGATGAAATCAAAGAACACGTGGTAGATTGTTAATCTCCTCGTAATGACCTCGAGAAGTATAAAGGGTTGAAATATGACACGATCTAATATCTTTAGTGGGGTACAAAAATTTTCAGTATTACAGATGTATTCGGTATTATCACGCGTGTTTAATCCTCTGACATGACAGAAAATAATATTTATACAGTTGAAAAGAACCTGCGTTATTATACTACTTACACTGCACTGGGATATATGCCTACTTTAACGAGTTACATCGTAATTCTCGAGTAGGAATAAAAATTCGAAACGAACCCTCTATAAATAATATATAATAATATGTGTTGTAGAATACAGTAGATGGGTTGTAGTTTACTGGGATAATGTCTCAGAGTCAGAATAACCATGCTTTCTTTGCGGTAGCTTGGAAGGAAGTGACTTCCACTGTTAGGTCTTTATTTGAAGAGCAAGAGATGCCAGATGTCGCTAGAAGCGTCTAGTGACATGGAGCTGGAGATTAGAACTCGCCAACGATATAATCTATTTTACAGACTTGCTTAGCAGACTTTTTTTTATTAACTGCGTAAACAGGTTATGTTCAACAGGAAATGTACACCGTGAAAATATGAAAATATCGACTTCTTTAAAGTAACGCTATGCTCTTTTAAGGTATCTATTTCAAGGCTCAACTGGACCTCAACCATTTATTTATTAAGTTTTTCTTTTGTTCTTTTTCTCATTTTCTTTAATTATTTATTATTCCATTACTTTCTGTACTACTATACTACTATGTTATTATTGGTTGTGGGGGTCCTCCCTCGTGGTCATTGATGTCGTACTGGTCACAGGTATCCTCGTTGGCAGTGTAGCTACAAGGGACGGTAGGAAAAGGAAGGGATGCGTTTCCTCCTGGGCCTGCTAGTGGACTCATCAGAAAGGCTACCTTAGCAGGCCCTTCCTTAGACTGGGATACTATTGGAAGGATGGGAAATTATATATATTATATATAATATATATAAAGAAAGTCCTCAAAGTCGAAATCCATCTAGTGGCAAGGTTGAGAATTATGGTTGCTACACTATATGCTTCATTTTACTATTTTTATTGTATACCAAAGGACTTCTGTCCGTTAATAAAATATTATTATTATTATTATTATTATACTACAGGGTGTCTCGAAAAAAGTATACACACTTTAATACCGTATTCTTTCTAATTTATTTTTTCCTTTCTAGGTACAACCCATTTAAAATAATGGCTGATTTTAGACTAGACTTTGAAAAATGTAAATATAT
>NW_017095213.1:0-1704 GCF_001483705.2 Eufriesea mexicana
ATAACCAAATATAATAATATATAAAAATAGTAAATGTAAAAAAAGGTAAAAATAACTTATATTATATTATTCAACTTATATTATTATTATAATATTAAAAAGTAAAATTTAATAAGAACGAATAGTTTTCCTGGGACAATTTATTTGTACTAATGCGCCTGTAATGTGTGCTCTCCCGTATATAGCTTCCTTTTTTGACAAGAGAAAGTCTCAAAGAAACATAGTATCACGGTTGGTTCATGTCGTCAACGCTTTCCCATGCAATTGAAGTTATACGATGCCTGGATTTCGATAAGAACGTGATACTAAAGGAAGTGACATAACGTTCAACATTCCTTATTTTTACCATCCAGGGAACAGAGGGTGTTTCTTACAGTGCCATTTTAACACTAAAACTACCAAATCGGTCAAGCTGACTGTTTTCAGGTTTCTTGTTTTTGCAGTTGTCGAGAGCATATAAATAGTCTTTCGTCTCGTAACGTAATTATATATAATTATTTCCCTTTAATATTCTATTTAATCCTACCTACTCCAAATTTGTTATTTTTGCTTCAGAATACGTTTTATCTTCTTGTAACGCGATTTAATTCCTGTTTATATCAACCTCATCTGTCCATTCCAGAAATTTCGTGTCCCTTAAAAGACTTAAGGTTTCAAGTGAAAAATGAAAATTAGCTCGTATAATAAGAAATACTGAAAATTACATAACATGAAGATTACACTTTGACTTCAAAGGTTTGAAAGGTGCAGATTATTCGATTCGTTTTTGAAGTAATTATCGCGTATAAATAAATAAATTTTAACATTTCGTTAATAAAAAGAAAGAAATTAATGTTTTTGTCACATTTATTCTTTTCAACAGAATATTAATATCGTTACCATACTTTCATTCTCTTAGTACTATACTACCTTCATTACTATTATGTGGCACCTGTACAACTATCGAGGTTTAGTAAATTTATCATAATACGAGTGGTTCGAAAGCCGTAATAGATTGGAAGTGAATCGATGTTTTACGAGAGATTTTAGCAAACATTTTTTAAATGAAAAATATGATAAAGAGAAATACGATAAAGAACATTTCTGTATGCTCTCTTTAGCAGCAAAAAATTACTTTATAATGGTTTCAACTATTCTGCTTTACTACTATTTACTACTTTCTAGAGAACTATTTATAGTACTGTTTTATAGTGGTATTTTATAATACTATTTACTACTTTACTAATTTATATACTATTCTATTCTTTATCCAACAAATTAACAAATACTTAGTCCAAGTTTGCCAATACTCATAAATTTTATTTTCACTAAAACCGATAATCCATTGAACTCGATTGTAAACCTATCCAAATTCACAGTACATTCATCTGTACTATGTATTTGAGCCACTTTAGTTAGTAGTTGCAGTATTAACACGGTAAACAATACTGTTTAATTTCGCGATAGGTATACTTAGATAGCGTTGTTTAACTCTACCATAAATTGCACAGTGTTCTCAAGCAGGAACACGATGGTATCAGGCCTCGATCTGATACGATCTGACACAGATTGCAATATGAAATTGCCACTCTGTTTTTACACCTTGCTATCTGTTTTCGGAACAGAAGATACGAATGACATCTGATAATGGCTAGATAACTATCCAATTTTGGTTAAGTGCGTAACTGAATCCAAATTATGTTGATTATGTACGTAAAGCATATA
>NW_017095214.1:0-1705 GCF_001483705.2 Eufriesea mexicana
GTTATATGAGAAAGTTCGCCAAGGATCTGCCTTTACGATGCAATTATAAAAGTTCATAAATTAATCTCAGAAATCGTGTAATTTGTTCATTTTCTACTGGCTACTATACTAACCAATGTTAGTAACCTATTCAAGCAACCCACGTGACATGGAAGGCGGGATATATGAAATGATAAAACGACATAAATAAGTATAACACATTTTCCTCTAATCTTTTTATTCTTTTAACACTTCCATACAGCTTTTTACATTCTTTAACAAATTTGGACCGCTCAGTGGTTTAATTAGACAATCAACATTCGCTTCTTTATCTGGCACGTAACAAATTTGCAAGTTCTTAGTTTATATTATGTCTCTTATATAACAACATATTTCTGTGTAAGAGCTTAGATTTAATTTTCTACATTTGCAAGTTGTATCGCATTCAACCTGTCATACAGCACAATCTTTCTCACCTCCTTTCCCACTCTTACTTCATATATCAGTCTATATATCTGCACAACTTCTTTAATTCCTATTAATACTTCGATCTCACTTTCAATTGATGACAGAGCTACCACGCTTTGTTTTTTACTATGCTAATGCTCCAAGTCACCATTCCAATATACTGACACACCTATAGATGATTCAGCATCTTGTATTTTGTCCTGTGAAACATCATATTCACATTTCATTTCTTCAGTTTCTATTCCTATCTCAAATTCAAGACAATACTCCATTGTGCCCCTCAAGTATATCTTCAATCCATTCATATTTATCATTCTTGGATCATGGTTAAATCATGGTACGCATCCTACTGCAAATAAAATGTCTGGTTAGCCATGAGTACTCAAATACATGACTTTCCCTAATAATTTTTAATGTTGATTTATGTTCTACCTTTTGCTGTTCCTGTCATTATCTATACTGGCATTCACATCCATTGGGGTTGACACTACATTGCATTCTCTCATTCTATGGGACTTCAACAATTTTTCTACATATGTCCTTAAATGCATATGGATTTTTCTATTGTTCTGTTCCATTTGCATTCCCAAAACTGTCCTAGCTTCTCCCAGTTATTTTAATATCCATTCTTCATTCTATTGCCTCCAAGGTTTTTCTTTCATATTCTTGATTACTTACTATTATGAGTACATCATCTAAGTGTATTTTGCAGTACTTTCTATTTTGATAAATAAATATGGATCCTCCTTTGACTGGTGCAACCTTTCTTTGATTAACACATTAGCGAGGTATTTGTTCCAACATTTTCCTGCTTGTTGCGATCCATAAATACAATAATTTCTAATTCATCATTTTTCTTATATTTTCTCTCCTCATTCTCCAATATCTGTGTATTCTCTTCATAACTATCAACAATTGTTCATTCTCCATCTCCTCAATGATTCTCATATTTGCACGACCCCAATAGTTGATGCCATACATCTTTCTCTGTTGACCCATATGTTACCTCGTTTATGTTTTCTGATTCCACATAATATTTATCTCCTTTTCTTACTGCTTTCATTTGAACTTCCCCATTTTCTTTATATGCTTCAGCACCATCATTCTAAAACTTAATACATTAACACTGGTCATTGCCTTTGATCACCAATATCAAATTTCTATTCATATTAGGAACACGCAACATACCTTTCAATCTTCCTATATTTTCTATATCTTGTTATTATAAGAGAACATCACTTGAATTAATCTTATTCTC
>NW_017095215.1:0-1699 GCF_001483705.2 Eufriesea mexicana
CATAAGTCAATCTAACGTGTCACTCCAGAGCCAAGCAGAACAAATTAGAGGGGGTGGAGCGCAGATACCCATAGAATCGCAGTGTATAGCAGAAGAGTCAATGCAATCCGAACCTAGTCCGCGCAAACATGGCTTAGCCGAACGGAGCACAACTTAACGCAACGAGCTGTGACCACTATTGCTGGGCACACCAGGGCCGAGCAGAACTTAGAACAGCAGAGTAGTGAGCAGAAGTCCACCGAACAATGGTGTATACCACAAAAGTCAGTGCTATACGCACCTAACCCAAACAAACATAACCTAGCCAAACATAGCCTAACTCAACCTACCGTGCAAAGACCACCATTGCTGGCATCCACTGAGCCGAGCGGAGTATAGTAGAGCCGAGTGGAGTGGAGAACGCCACCAGGTAGCAATGTATAGCACATAAGTCAAAGATATCCTTACCTAAACATACATAACCTGACCTAGCCAAACGTGGAATGCATAAATATAACGAGCCGAGACCTCCACTTCTGGAAACCCCAGAGCCAAGCAGAACATATTAGTGCACAGTAGAGCGCAGAAACCAACCGAAGAACAGTATACCACGCAAGTCAAAGCCATCCGTAGCTTACCCGGACCAACGTAACCAAACCGATCGTAGCCTAACACAACCTGGCGTGCCGTGTCCACTGTTTCTGGCCACCGCATAGAAAAGCAGAGTAAAATAGGGCAATGTAGAGCGCAGAAACGCACCAGATCGCCGTGTATATCACAAAAGTCAAAGCTACCTTCTCCTAACCAGTCCAAACGTGACATAACCATACGCAACTCAACGTATCGCGACACGACCACTGCTGCTGGCAACCCCAGAGAAGAACAGATTAAAGTAGAGCACACCTGAGCGCAGGTATCCACCGCATAGCAGTGTGTACAACGAAAGAAGAAGATGCCCAAACCTAACCCGGAATTACGTAACCCAGCCAAACGTAGTTTACCTCAGCCTAACGCACCGAGACCACCATTGCTGGCCACCCCAGAGACAGGCAGAGCGTATTAGAGCGCAGTAGAGAGCAGTAATACACCACATTGCAGTGTACAGCACAAAGGTTGTAGGTATACTAACCAAACCTGTCCTAACCTAATCTAACCGAACGAAGCCTAACTGAGGATAAGCCGCCGAGACTAGAATTACTGGCCTCCCCAGGGCAAAGCAGAAAGTATTATTTCACGGCACAGCGCAGGAATCCTCCGAATAGCAGTGTATAGTCCAAAAGTCAAAGCCACCATTGTCAAACCTGTCCTACCCTTATCTAGCCAAACGTACAATAACATATCATAACAGGCCGAGGTCTCCATTGCCGCATCCCCAGGGCCAAGCAGAAGATATTAGAGCAAAGTAGAGCGCAGAAGTCCACCGAATAGCCGTGCACAGCGCAAAAGTCGATGCCAACCTAACCCAACAGTATCCTAACCCAACCTATCCAAACGTAGCCTAGCACAACCTATCGTGCAACAACCGCCATTGCTGGCCTCCAAAGAGTCGAGTAGAGTATACTAGAGCAACGGAGAGCGCTGAAATCCTCCGAATAACAGTGTACAGGACAAAATTCAAAGCCATCAAAGTCAAACCAGACATAACGTTATCTAACCAAACGTAGAATAACTAACGATAAATGGCCGAGGCCTCCATTGCTAGCCCCCCCCCCCCCCCCCC